>NW_025920202.1:442217-519926 GCF_902686445.1 Sciurus carolinensis
AGAGAATCCTGGCTGAGAGAAGCTATGGAGATGGGGCTATAGAGATTTATTTTTTTGCATGGTACAATCATGAAAAACCAATGGACTACTTCTACCTCATTTGTTTGTGTAAACTTGCTCCTGATACCGCTCTTTACCGGTGACGACTCCTGCTTCCTCAGGTGTTGAAGTATAATGCCAGAGAAGCACGCGGAGGCAAATGTAGAGTGGAAAATGCAGCTTTATTAAAGAAAAGTAAAAGCAGACTTCTCCCGGGTGGAAGGAGGGGACCCAAAGGCGGAATCCATGCGATGAGCAAATCTTGTCCTTTTTATGGGTTTTATTCTCCCATTCTTTCTTCCTTATCTCTTCCTTTCCTGCCTGCGGGATTAGGCCTGGTTTTGCAGGTGAGATGTAAAAAGTGAAAAGCGGATGGGGCAGGGGGAGGGTCAAAGTGATTCAGACAGGCAAGGGTCCAGGGGCATTAATCAGCACCTTCCTGCCTGTAGTTTCTGACAAGGGCAGGTAAATTTGGTTATCCATGGGTTCTGCTGGTCCGTGACATTCCATTCTCCCATGGCAGTCTCCAACTTCCAGAGGCAGATGACTTTATGGCCTCCATTTTCTTGATCTGACCTGATTTCCTATTTCTACACTAACTGCCTGTCCCCAATTCTGGCTTCACTCCTCTTTGTGTGAAATACTTTGTTGGGAAAGGTTAGGTTTTGAGTTTTCTAAAATAATGAGGTGTACAGTGGAGATGACAGGTACATGGGCTTCCAGGATAGATAGCTAAAACAAAAGAGTAGCAACAGAAAATAAATATTCAGTGTCCAGTAAACATCAAAAATAATGGGAAAATATGTTCTCCTATTTCCACATTTATGTAGATTTACACCTATTAATTTTCAAGAGAGAGTAATGCACTCTATATTTCTTTGGGAATGGGAATGTAGGTCATTCAAGTGGTAAATTTCTGGAAAATGTTTATGGGGATCCCCATACTTGGGTATTTGTCCTGGATCTATTCTGACAAGCTCTGATTCCTGCCTGTTTAGACAATTCTCCAGATGTCTCATCTAACCTTAGACTGAAGATATGAGCATTCCTTTTTTGGTCCACTTGCTCTTTCCCCAAGGAGACAGAATTCAGAAGTAAGTCGATGAATATCTACATGGAACTCTATGAACAGATTGTCTTTCACGTAGGACAATAATAAACTCTGACCATCGTGGCTTATTCCACATGGGACACTCCCCAATGAATATTTTTATATCAGATTAGTTACTTATAAATATGTGATAGGCCTCCATACTTGGGTGACACTCTTTTATAGAATAAAGTCTTTGGATAAATATTTGAGTAGAAAAAAATAGTATCCAGTACTTAAATATCCATCCTACAAGTCTTGTCCAGTGACAGAAACATGAAAGTTCTGTCAGAGATTCTACATGGAATATCCTGCTCCTATCATTGCACATCCCCTGCCATTCATACACCTTACATACAGACACAGAAGGTGAATGTAAAAGAATTTCTCACATGTGATCCCAGATTAGGACTTGCCTGGATTGGTCTTCTCTGGGCTGCTCTCTTTTACCTGTGGGTGCCTCCTGATAAGTGGTGATATGGGTCTGGTGTTAGGGCCAAGTCAGTATCTAAAAATGCTCCCACTCTGGACATTTTTGTGCCTAGAACATTGGAAGCTTTGGACACATCATGAAAATACCTTGCTGTCTTGTAGATCTTTCTTAACGTGAGCTAAACAAGGAAATGTCTCTAGAATGTGGGGGCTACAGTTTACATTCTGTTGGGTTATAGTGCTAAAAAACCATCACATCTTCAAAGTTTAATTACCTGGGCCTCTTTCCATAATAAAACCTATCAAAATTTTCCTTTGGAGTGCTGAATTGTCATCTCCTTAACAATCCAAAATTATACACACAGGGATGGACTTTCAGCTCCTTGAGAATTTGTCAATGCACTATTGCCCACTTCTGTGGAGGTGCATAGCAGGTCTGGCATGTGCCCTGGAGAAGATTTGCATCTGGATGTCAACATTAGAACTTTGATTTCATCCAAGTGAGTTTAATCTATATCTTGAGCCAGCATCTGGGCTGGAGCCAGAAAATCACAATAATTCCAGAATATACTTGTTAGAGAGCTCAGAATGGTTTAAAAGCAAGCTGTAATTCTGGGTTCACTAGCTCACTGGTGAGAAATATTTCCAGTGGTCACAAGATGGCAGCCTTGCACACACCCAGGTCAGCCTTGCTGCCCATGCAAGTTCCAGGCTCCTCACCTGGATATCAGTCAGTGGTCACTAACCTGCCTCTACAAAACCCACAAAGGCACTGCCCACATGTGCATCTTTAATTGCACTTAAACACTCTGTGATTTTCAAGGGAACTAAAAAACATCTTGAACTACTCACTCTGGACTGTTTGTCTTGCTGTAAACAGAGTTGACTTGTTTCAAACAGAAACTCTGTGCCTTCTTGCCCTCCAGGTTTCTATGATGCTAAAAGTCACATGATATGGAGAATATTTATTATTAAAATGAGCTCAAGGGTCTCCCTCCTTATGAAAAAATATTTTACTTTCACTGTGAGTTCAGGAAAGCTGATTCCAGACTTTTGTAACTGTGAAAAACTCCAAAGATGTGCCAATAAGTAAATATATAAAGACATTCACTAATCAACTAAAATGCATCCTTCTTTTTGTCATAATAAAATTTGGGAGACCTTGAGACTCCCTGCTCCCTGGGATCTCTACAACTTTGTAGAATGGAGTTGGTAGGTGTAGTTCTCTCTGCTCCTCTGTGTAGCACGCAGAATGTCTACCTTCCACTTATCTTTGACAATTTTGGTAAACTGCACTAGAGTAGAGATTCAGATATATGGTAATGTACCTAAAGATATTTTATCACCAGGCTATGATAACATCAATTTGATTCTATGTTCCTTTTCAGTAATTATTTTAAATTTTTTGCTTTTCAATAAGAGCATTCAAGGCAATTTAGTAAGAAGATTTGCTCCATTTATGAAATGGGGACAATGATTCTCTTGAAGGATTGACTGGAAAACTTATGGCACATGATCAGTATTCCATTAAAGTCCAGTACACACTTGTCTAAAATGCAGTGGAATGAGAAAAGGTAAGGGAGTCAGCAGCAGAAGAGAAAATGCAACATGGTGGAGCCAGGAGCCACAATTTCCCCCATGAAGTGTAGGCTGAAAGGATCCAGGTCTAGTCTTCAGGTTTTGGTGAGGGAGATAGGTCATTTTCTTAGCTAAGGTCATTTTCCTAAAGGCCATTTTTGTAGTGAGGCCAAGCTTAGACTGGTAACAAATGCACCCAAGATTCTCCCAGCCATGGCATACCATGTACCTCTGGGAGTCAAAACTTGAGATTAGTACACTCTTGGCTTACTGATGTTCATTTAATGAAGCCATCCCTATAAAGTACATCAGATCAGGTGTTGTGCTAAAAGCTACCACAGACTCTTGACCACAGAACAGAGGGCCTACTCTCTCCTAGGATTTTGTGACCATTTTAAATAGCAGTCCCAACAAGAAAAGACAGTAATAAATCCATGACTCTAATTTCATCCTAGTGCTAAAAAGCAGCATGTGAACATATGTCTTTTATCAGTGCTGATGAAGGAACTCCCTGGTGGAGTCCATGGGGGTGTGGACAGTATGGAGAGAGAAAAAGAAGACAAAGAGAACTGTGGCAATAATTGTCAGCACAGTCTACTGACCTTGAATTCAATTACATTGCTAGAGGAGCAACAAAGTGTATACTTGCTAATAATCTCCCTGTGATGTAGACTCCCTGAGGTCAGGGTCAGGGCTCAATGCCTAAGCAACATTGAGACATTTAGTCCCACATGAATGTCAAATTTAAGCCCAAATAATTAGGGAAATAAAACATCTATATGACTTGGAATCTTCAAAATTCAGCACCATTCTTTATGCATAGCACCTCCCCTGAGTCAGGGCAGGTAGAATCATCTCTATGAGCTTCCTAGCCTGAGTTTCCAATGAAAGTTATGTAGGACATGCAGGGCAGAGTTGGGTGTCCCACAGGCTCTGAGTGGGAAGAGGGATTGTAAGCAGGTATTATCTTTCTATATTTCTACACACTGACCCATAAGCTCAATAGTGCCACTAGAGTTGTATGTGCTTCAGATAATGTGCTAAATATGTACAGTAACAGACAGCACAATAGTAATTTCATCATACATGCAATTTACTGGTTTTTTGTATTTGAGCATTACTTGAGCTAATAAACCATCCATATTTTAAATCATTCTTCTAAAATCTGCATAAGAGTTTGTAGAACAGTTGTACCATTGTTGATTTAATCTTATTATTCTTTTGTAATATTTGGTTTTCTCCTAGTTTTTAGCAATCACACATATAATCTGTAACATATAAAGTTGTTGCCCCCAAAAATAAGCCAAACAGGCAGAGTAGAGAAAGAATGTTTTTTTTGGGTGAGGATTTCTATTCTCTCCCATAAATATCTCACAAGAACTGCTTTCCTTGGAATCCTAATTTGTTGTCACAAATTCTGCCTTTGAGTTGTTTGGACCTCTTTCTCCTGAGCCTCCTTGTGTGACTCATGCCTACTCATGTCTTCTCTTGTTGTAATTGTTCTGAATCTGGGCAGGTATGAAGGAGCACCCACTTCTGGTCATCCCACACCAGCACTGGGGGAGAAGCCAGAGGTAACTAAACTGAAGCACATTTGAGAAACAAGACTGAGCAGTAGTGAACAGCAAGGTCACCTATTAGAGAAAAGGGCTCAGGCCTCAGTCTACCTCCTCTGAGGAAGAGTGACTCTATGTTGGCTTCTGAGAAAGATGAAATTTAATCTATATGCACCATCTGCTTTAAGATTCACCAAGAAAAGAATGAGAAGTCTTGAAGTGTTCAGGATGAGAGCAGGTTGGGGTAATGCTGTTTTTATCTTTTTAGGTGTCCCAAGTCTCTTATTCTAATTCTATATGATCATTAGTGTCTATTATGTCATATGACTGATCTCCAAGGTGAAAGAATGTCATTTTGACCACATGGACATGCCACAGAGACTAGATTATTCTAGGGAGAAGGATTTGCACTCTCTATTTTGGAGCTCTAAACTCAATGTAATTTGGTTTGGAAATATTCTTAGCTGTATAAATTGACAAACTTGTGTCAGGAGTCATAGTATATTGATCCAATACAGGTCTGTCCCTGATGATTGTGCAGAATAGAAAGATGAGGGCCTCAGGACTAGCATTCTTTTCTGTATAGTGAACCACTTCTCTCACCTGCTCTCAAAGGCCTTATTATTTTGGAGTTGTTGGAGTTTTTTCTTTGGTAGATATTTGAGCAGCAGCTGACAGAAGGAGAGTGTGCAAAGATGTGATTATGCTAAGCCTAGTACTGTATGGCTTCCTGCAGACACTGTGAAAACATAATTTCTTCTTCCCAGAGTCCTTAACCAGTAATAATCATAAAAGAGTTCATGATATAGCTAAATCATCAGGCACAAAGGTGCAGGAAGGCACTACATCTGATGAATATCATATGTCTTCAAGTGTATGTGATCAGAAAGTAATGATGCAATTGCAAGAAATAAAGCTTTGCAATAAGGCCACATTTATGGTAGAACATCCTGATCTCCTCATTGAGAGGAGATAGGATATTCCTCAACTTGCTTTCAGAGTGCAAGGATGACTGAAGTCATGCCAGGAAAATTGCTTGTGGCAGAGGAGCAAAGGGTTCATTTGTGTTCTGGTGTGACTTTATAGCTCAAATTCTTCAAACTGTGCCTGCAGGCCCTGCTCAGATGCAGGGTGATTTTGAAAGTGAAAAGATGGACAATAATTTTTTTTGAGTCAAGTAGGACTCAGTTTTCTGGCAATTGACAAAATCAATCAAGATTTTAAATATGTTTTTGTAAATATAACATGTAAATTGAACTAAGAAAACTAAATAAAGCAAAAATAATACAACTGCCAAAATTGCAAAGAGTTACACAAAATAAATATATTTGGAAATGTCTACAAGATATAAGTGGCAGGAATCCTCCCAATCTGAGTAACAGACTGGTGTGGAGTCTCTCTGAGGTGCTGTCAGGTTGTTGTCATTCTTCTACTTCCCTTCTTCCCCCTTTAGGGCTATATAATCTTCTTGTACCTAAGGGAGACTAGCAAGTAACTGGGGAGCCATGATTAATTAAAAACATCACTTTGGAGAATGCATTTGACTTCACAATCTGGCTATACCACTTTCAAGACCAGTGGCTTTGGGCAGAAGTTTTATCTTCCTCTGGTCCCTGGTCTCCTCATTTGTGAAATAAAAATATCCCCGTGCTTGGGTTCTTGTACATTGCCATGAGCTGACAAATATGAAGACTTCCCAGCTTTGTGGTGAAAACAACTGTTTCCCTGCAAGTTAGAGGGGTGTCAGCCCAGAATGTATAATCTCACTTCAGTATCCATTTTCTCTTCCTTCATAAGTAACTTCTCATTTTTTTCTGGAATTGGACCTCTGCATTTCACCCCAAGTGGAATGAGTGGGGCAAGTGATCATGCCTAAGTAGTCAGAGCATGGAAGCCCTCTGAACAAGGAAGAACTTCCCTGCCAAGTTGACTTGAGCTCATTCAGACAGTCTGCTCCAGAGTCCCACAAGTTATTGTTAAGAAATGGGCACAAAAATCTTATTGCCATCCTGGGACTCCATGGGAGGCTGAAAAATGGAATGAGAATTGAGAGATGAAATGAGACTGGATCACAGATAACAGCTGTGTCTGCAATCAGAACTACCCACAAGGTTTTTACTTGTAAAATATACACCTACAAACGTACTCACCTATACCTATATTAGTTTGAGTTAGTTTTAGTTTTCTGTCACTTGGAAAAAAGAGTGATAATTGAATAATTTTTTTTTCTCAATCCCCTTTCTTTTGAAGCAGTGAAGTGAAAAGAGAATGGTAACAAGGAACAACAGAAGTATAAATATCTCCAAAAATCAAACCTAATAAATAAATGAGCAAGTGAACTAAACAGAAACTTCTTAAAAAAGAAATACAAATAGCCAAAAAACATGAAAAATTGTTCAACTAAACTATAAGGGAAATGCAAACCAAACATACACTGAGATTTCATCTCTCACCAGTCAGAACTGCAGTAATGAAGGATAAAAATAATAAATGTTTCAAAGGGCATGGAGAAAAAGGAGTATTTTTATACTTCTGGGGGAACTGTAAATTAATACAACCACTAGGAGATGATATAGAGGCTCCTCAAGAGATGAGGCATTAAAGCACTCTATGACCCTGGTATGCAACTTTGCACTATTTATCCTGAGGAATTGAAGTCATCATGCTACAGTAATATACACACACCCATCACCCATGTTTATAGCAGTACAGTTCAAAATAGTCAACAGTAAAACCAGCCTAGGTGCACATCAATGGATGAATGGATGAAGAAAATCATCCATATATACATAATGTAGATTTACCCAGCCATAAAGAAAATGTTATTTACACACACACACACACACACACACACACACACACACCAAATATAGTTTTATTCATCCAAAAACAAAACTGAAATTATGTCTTTGAGGAAAATGAATGGGACAAGAGAACATCATTTAAGTGGAATAAGTCAGACTCAGAAGGTTAAGGGCCATATGTCATACACGTAAGCTAGAGAGGAAAAGGAAAACAAAGCAGGGGGAAGATCTTCTAAAAATCAAAGGAAGATCAGTAGAGAAATTGGACCAAGGTGTGTAAAGTAAGAAGGAAGGGGTGAAGTGTTGTAGAATGATTTCCACCAAATTATATTGTCATATTTTGTTCATATATAATATGTAACAACAAATCCCATAATTATATACAACTGAGTGCAATCTTGAAAATCAGGATCATGTCCTTCTTACACTTGTTCTGAAGACTAAACACGCAAAAACACTGAGGCAAGAAAACAAGTTTTATTTAAAGAATAGAACAGAGAGAGAGAGGGAGGCAGGGAGAGAGATTCCTCTGGAGGGAAGTGTGTCCAGAACTGATGCCTGAGGGTGCAGCATTGTCTTTTTCTATTGTAGATTTTAAGTTTCCCTTCTTTTCATGTCCGCTCTTCCTCTTATCTTACCTATGTGACCAAAGGTTACAAAAGGGCAGTAAGAGAGCTATCCAGGTGTTGATTGCTTGGGTTGGAAAAAGTACAATTTCCCCTCCCCTGGGGGGCACTTAGCAACCACATTATGGGGAATGTTACCTACCCATTTCCTGTGCTTTGACAATTAACTATCAATTTTTTTCTCCTGGACTCAAAACTATAGTACATGAATTAAAAATAACAGAAAAGTTTAAGTCCATAAAAGCCTGCAAATGACCTGACAATGGCCACATGTTGGAGCAGAGTTTTAGACATTCCCAGAGACTTTAGTATGCCTTAATGGGCCCCTCCATATGCAAATATTACAAGTTACACTTTACTATTGTGCTGGTACGAAGATGAATATATTCAAGAAAGATTGCATTAATTTATTTTTCTTAGGATTTCAAAATAAAACATTTCCATGGGATGCAGGTAGTGTGAGTTTTGTGTCCAATGGATATATCAACCCTGAAAGTACTTGCTTTTTTCTGTATTATAGATAATATTTTTGTCAGTGGGCATATATTTGTAACAAACAATTTCTTTCTTGTTTCAGGCATATCAATTTTCACTGGACCTACAATGCATTTTGAGAAGCACATCAACTGAGGCACATTTCTTGAGTAAATGGAGTAGGTATAGCTATCTATGTTGTGGATTTCTTTTGGTGAGCTGTCAGAGCAATGATCACTTCTGATTGGCTGAATGTAGTTGAGGTTTGATTGTGCAGAACAGGATGGGAGGGAGGATTTCAGAGCACCTGTCAAAATCGATTGGCTGAATGCAATTTTCTTATTGAACCAATAACCCTTTATGCAGGAGATTGCAGGCTGGTAATGATCATCCTGTAAAATCATGCTGGTTGTACAGTGCAGAGGCTTTTCATTTGTGTAGGTAAATCTCTAGCATAAAAGCCTCACATGCAAATCTTTGTTTAAAGGAAATGGAAATTTATGTCCATCTTGTGGAGATGTCTAAAACCTGGCCTCAGTAATCCTGGATAATGAGCATCCTGCCATAATTGATCAGTTGCATGTTGCAGTGGAGAACAAGGGTAACTGATGCTCAGGAATGGGTCAACTTTATCTCCCAGTAGACCTATCTGTTAAAGTGTAAGAAGGAAAAGACTATCCTGATGATATCCTCTATTTTTATACTTTCTCCCTTTGCTTTTCCTGAAAGAGCTATAGACTGAAGTTTCAGAAATCATGACAGTTTATCTGGAGTGAGATCAATATAGAACAGAATTTTTCAAATTATTATATTAGGGTTTATGACTTCTGGAAAACTGAGGCAGTATCAAGACCCCCCTTCAAACTCTGATTCTTGTGATCAAGTCAGAACGATTTCAGACATTTCACTCTGATTAAGACTTGAGTTTACTGAAGGGATAAAAAAATGAAAAATACACTCTCAAGGGAGAGAGTGGGTCCTCTAAGAAATGAGAGACTGTGTGCTTCTTCTGTAATCTAGTTTTATTGGAGTGTCTCAGAGAATATTCCAGGGAGTTCCACCAAGGGCCAAATCTTGAATTTTTACTGACAACTGGATGATTTCATACTGTCAAGTCCCCAATTCCATAGCAAATATAGGTCATTTTGGTCCATGCTGACTTGTTTTCATTGAATTTTTAGCCATAAATTCTTACAGATTTTACAATTAGAAGTAATTATCCTTATCTCCCTGAGTTTTGGGACCTGGTTTGTGGAAAGGATCATAAAATTCTCCCTCTTCCAGGTAATTTGGGTCCACATTATATACATTATTTTATGCCTGCATTACCACTTCCAAAACAGGTAGTTTGCAGAGGAATGTGACATATCCTGTCCATTTAGGCCAGGCAGAGATGCAGGTAAATTACTAATTGAAAAAGAATGCATTGGATCAGCACATTTAGCCCACTTTACAGAATTATTCTGTTAACCTCATGTTCTCACAACTCACATCTGTCAGCTATCATTGAAGAAAAAAGAACAGCCTATGTCACACTATGTTTGAGAATGGGTATCTAAGAGTGGATTCCAGACCAACATGAGTTTTACCAGAGAACATAAGAGCAATGGGGATTTTAGATCAAACCCCAGATGTACAATACCAGACACAATAATCCTAATTTTCACAATTGCTCCAGGTGACACTTGGGGCTGACTACCTGTTTTGGTGTTTCTTCCAAGAACAGGATCTTCATCACCACCTTAAAAGAGTCTTTTTATGATGGACTCACTGACTGACACAGCAGGAAGACTGACTTCCAGTGATGTACAGTTTCAGTCCAGGTAGACAATCCCTGAGACCAAAGAGGCTGCACATGCAGTTTGCTAGTGCCAAGGAATCCAGAGAATCCTATTTTACTGTCCCCTTTAAGGTTCTCTACTCTATCCAAGTCTAATAGTCAAAACCCTGTAAACGTTTTAACCCTTACTTTTCTTCTGGAGGTGGAAGTAGTAGCTTATCTGGTGTTTAAGAAACTCCAAAAGCCATGTCACTTCTCTGTGACCATGACTGGGAGGACTACATTTTTTCTTTCATGGAATATCCTGTTTCCTGATGTGTAGATTCCTGCAGTTGCCCCTCAATACCACTAGATGGAGAGAGAGAGCACTTTCCTGCCAGCACTGAGGGGCACTCCACAGTCAGGCTGCAAGATTCTGAGTCCCATCAAAGTCCCTAAGGTGTCAGTGTGCTGAGGACAATTTTCCTGCAGTATTCAGAAAGTGATAAGCAGCCAGGGCCATTAAAAAGAGGAAGTAATAATAATTTTACTATATCAGAAAAATTCTTTATAATTTTACAAGTCCTAGTTTGCATGCATGGCAGACTGATATTTTCCCATAGTCCTGAGTTCTGGGGGTGGTAGAGCTCTAATTACAGGCCCTAATAATAGCAGTCAGGAGGAGAAGAGGTCATAAGGTCACAACAGGTTATTTTTTTCTCATGGGAAGTCTAACTTGATTTTAATGACACTCAGAAAAATAAATGACCTGCCTTTTGTGATGCTTTAAA
Source organism: Sciurus carolinensis (assembly GCF_902686445.1). Taxonomy (NCBI): domain Eukaryota; kingdom Metazoa; phylum Chordata; class Mammalia; order Rodentia; family Sciuridae; genus Sciurus; species Sciurus carolinensis. The sequence goes on from NW_025920202.1 coordinate 453,367, forward strand.
GTGTTCATTGGAGGGTAACTGAGGAGGTGGGAAGAGAACTAGCATTTGAATCATGGGAACAAGCCTCACTTTTCTTCAGTTGATTGTGCACTTCATCTGCTTCTTTGTCTCTTCTGTGACCTAAGCTTGCAGTCATAACAGTAGAGAGTGTTTGGAACAAGAAACGTTCATTCATAATTCTCACTTGGAAGGTGCAGTAACCTTCCTTCACTCCCACCTCTGACAGCCCTTCCTCTTCCTAATAACTAAAATGCAGAGGACCTAACAGAAAACAGAAGACAGGTGCCCCCCATGACACAGGCTTGGTGATTCAGGCTATGGATGAAAATGCCTTGGCTCTTTTGAGAAGTTTTGCAAGTTTGACATTGTTTTAAGGGTATCTTGAGTTTCTTTTAATTGGATATGGTAAGACTTGCAGAAACAGATTTTGCTCTCACAGTCTGCTACAGTTTCTCAAACAAATATTTCAGGCTATGTGCAAAGCATCAAGGTTGGTGAGGAGGCAGAGGGTGTGGAAGGTGAGGGAAAACATGAGAAAGAGACTTCATTTTATTTGTGCTGGAAAAAAAGATGATGCAGCATAAGAAGTTTTAGGATTAGTATGTTTCAAAAACTTCAGTCTTCTCTGAAGGACAAGGGCCATCTATGGGTCTCTGGTATATGTACCTGATGGAATTGGTGGTGTAGAAACAAGATCAATTAGCTTTAGTGAGGTGAACATGCTGGGGAAATAAATGACTCTCTAGGAATTAGCTATTTCCAGGAAATTAAACCCTGGGTATAGTAGTATATGTCTGTAATCCAAGTGACTTAGGGACTAAGGCAGAAATGTCACAAATTTCAGGACAGCCTGAAATGAAGCCTAAATTACTTAGTGAGACCCTGCATTAAAAATTTTAATATGGTTCTAGGGATCTAGTTAAGTTTTGGATCAGTTGTAGAATGCTTCTGGGTTCAATCCAAGTTCCCCTAATGTGTGCATGTGTGTGTGTGTGTGTGTGTTCTTGAACACACACACACACACACACATACACACACATGCACTCACACATATATACACACACATTCATGCAATAAACAGCCAATGAAATAATGCCCTTCAGGGTCAGTAAAGACCCGGTATCAAAGAAAGAGAGTGCCAACAGCAAATGGCAGAGATAAAAAAGCACTTTCAATCCCCAGCAAGTAAGAAATTGCAAATCTGCAGGTGTCCCTAGCAAGCCTGCTTTCTGGTCCCTCCTGACCAGGATCTGTGTTTATGGTCCTCCAGATCACTTGCTTCACAGACAACAAACAGACTCTTGGGTGATGGCATAGAAGCAGGACTCTTTGTTTTGATGCATTTCAAATTGAAATAAAGCTTTCCAGTTTGAAATGAAGCTTGTTAAGCAGAGCATAGAATGCAAATTACCTGAAACAGACTGTCCTTTGAACCTCAATCTGTTTCCCAAAGATGCCGACCTGGAGCAAGCTCAGGATGTTGGGAGAAGGACAGACTTACCAGAGAAGAGGGTGGTGGACAGACATTGCAAGATATTTTTTCTCACTGGATCTTATATTTTCTGATGGCAACTTGGAAGGGAAAAATGAAGCACTGCACCTACCACTCTGGAATGAAAAATATCAAAAATCAACAGGTTTTCCTTGCAGCTGTCATGAGACCTTCTCATGTCATCAGCTCCAGCATGAGGCAGTGGATTCAAGTGGCCTTGAATGTTATTGTGTGTTTGTGTTTACATGCACATGCTGGTCAAGTGCTCTTTGACTCACTGTGCATGTATGGGATAGAGGAATAGGAAAGACTTATTTCTCACTTGGGGGTTACTGCTTAGAAGGAATCTTGCCTGATATTCAAGGAGGAACATCTGGCTTGACATCAACTACTGGACTTGGACAGGAAAACTTTTGGAAGAATGGTGAAACTCTTTGACATGTAGACTGTAGTATGAGGATCAGGTACAAATTAGTGTTTACCCTGTCCCCAGGCTTTAAGTTTTCCTGAGAATAGGTGTGTGTCTCCCTCTCTCCATTATATTTTTTCTTTTTCTTCCTTCCTTACCTACTAGGAGACATTCACTGTGCCTGAAGCACTGTGGACAAAATGATAAACTTAAAAAGGTCTATTGTCTTCCTGTGTAGCATTTATGATCTAGACCAGGGTTCCTGAACATCATCATAATTAACATGAAAATACCAGGTTATTCTTTGTGTTGTGGATTTTCCCTGTTTATAATGATATGTTTAGCAGCATCCCTGAACAATGCCTAACATTGTCCCCTGCAATTTTTGAAAATCAACAATGCCCATAGACAGCCCCAATGTCCCCTGGGTGTGACTATTGCCCTGACTGACTGACAACTAACCATTGAGGAAGACAGTTATGTTCACACCTGCAGTGGAGTTACCACAACTGTCTCTGCATCTCCATGGATTCTATTCAGGAATCTGCTACTGTTCACAGAATCTGGTTTAGTGGCACTTGCAGTGGGTGTTAGTACATGCCTGTTGTGGAACAGTAATTGACCAAAGGCTACCAAATAAATCCCTGGTGAACAGAGGCTCCAACTTAATACCATGGTAGGTTAGCAAGGAGGCATTTCAGAGAAAATAAAAGAGTGGAGGTATTTAAAAATCAGATTATAATGTCCTTCCCTGTTATTCTTTTCAGCCTTTCCTTTACAATGAAATAACTGCAGGGTGGTAGAAGGAGTCTGTTTGGTGGCAGGGCATGCCTGCATCCTGATTTCTTTTTTTTTTTTTTGCATAAACTTCAATGTCCTTCTGTGTCTCTATGGCCCCTTAATAGAAAGCAAATAATATAAATTTCTTTGTGCCTGATACAGGGGTGAGCTTTGGCTTTTGCCAAATATTTGACCCTATCTGACACTTGTTAAAGGCATATATTTCTGTTTCCCATGGCATCTCACAGAAGGGTAATGTCTGATTCCAGAATTCAGTATAGAAATTACTGTCAACCTCCTTGCTTGTTCATCCCTCTGCTCTACTATACAGTATTGATAGGTAAATTAATAAATCTGTTATGATTCAGATATGAAGTGTCTTCCAAAAGTTCATGTGTGAGACAATGCAAGAAAGTTTAGTGGTGAAATGGCTGGGATATGAGACTTAATCTAGTTAGTGGATTTCTCACTTTAATTGATATTTTTTTAAATGAACAACTCTTTCTAATCTCATAGAGTAGGGTGTGTTATTAAGTGTGGGAAAGGGAGTTATTCCAGCAATCTCCCTGTGCACAAGTATAGATATTGCATTCTTTATTATCAGACTGAAGTTTTGTTCCTCCCTTTCTTCCATGACAATTCTCAAGTAGATAACAACCTCTCTAGTGTTCTCTCATGGCTCCTTGAAGATTAATTATATAGCACTATTTATACTGTTCTGTAGGTGTCACACTCATTTTGTTTATATATTCTGTAAAACTTTAGCTTCCTAGACAGGACAGAATAAGTGCTTCCTATGTATGATCTCATTTCTGGGTGAAAAATAAATGATTGTCTTTTTAGCCAGATATTTTCCAAGAATGAGATAAAAAATGTTAGATTGGGGCTACATAGTTTGCTACTGGAATAATGAGTTTCAGATATTATCAGATTCAGATGTACCAAAAGTATAAAATCTTCAAGTATTCCATGTAAATAAGAGAAGAAAGAAAAATAAGAATGACAGAAACATTACCTGCCTTTCAACTAGTCCACATGGACATAACTTTGATAGTTTTTATTATTTTATTTTAGATGAAATAGTTTTCTTTTAGACATGCAAGAAAAACTATTTCGGGATCTAATAATTTAAATCAAGTAGCTGTATACAGATAACAAAAGCAACAACTTGTTATAGCTAAACACACTGCATCCAAAGCAAAGAGGGATGAGACAATGCATATTTATGTAGCATTAAAAGATGAAAAAGGTAGGGTAGGGCAACAGGAGGAATGGAGGGAAAAATGGAAATAAAACATCAGTTTCCCAAAACTTCCAATGTAGTGCATTAGTGTAAGGATGATATGAATAGAAATAACAGATCTGTATACCTGCCTAATACAAAGTTTGCTGGTAGGACTTCTTTCAATGGTAAACCAATTTGAGTATTTTCTGTAGTTATTGAACTCAGGCTTTAAGCTCTCCAGAGACAAACAATGAATAACATGGTACATTTTCTTTTATAATAAATTATGCTACAAGTTTTATCAAAATCTTATGCAGTGACAAATGTTAAAACTTTCTGCATTCTGAATCATAAACTATAGTTAACAAAGTACTGAATATTTAAATGAAGACTTCACATTTTAGAAAACCTTTAGAAAAATATGAACATTTAGGAGGTTGCATATTGGGACATACTGCCTTGGGAACTGATGGCTCCTGCATTCCGTGCAGCTGACTGGTTGTGGATGGGGTGGAGCAGTGTGGGTAGGTGACTCATTTATCACCAGCATTGTCCAGGCAGAGCTCAGGTGACTGGCACCCTGAAGCTCTGGACCTTTGAGAACATTTTTGAACACCCATGGGAAGCTGTTGTAATAGCTGCAATGTAGAACTGCTGAATCCCTAAGAATTCAGTTAGAGTTGATATGCTGGACAGACATATAGATCCCTCTGGAAAACTGTGCAGTCACAGACTTCTTTAATTTGAATTTTATGATTTAAGATGCTGTACTGTGAACTAGTTATGTTAATTAAACAAAGGCATTACCTGAGTTTTTCAGCATTCTTATAAAAGAACACTTAGACTTAAACAGAACAACAGTTCACATATTTACCATTTCACATTTGTGTAACTTATGAATTGCTATTTGTCAAAACTATGATTTTGTAACTGCTAAGGCATGACATTTCAGGTAATTCTAATATAATTACATTTTAAGGTAACTGATCACAAAATATATGCTTTACATAAAAGGTGTATATTATTTGAAAGTACTCAAATGATGTCTTCATGTGAACCATACATTGCACTTATTTAAAGTTTTTAATTATAAGGTATGGGGACATTTTGAAAAAAAAAAAAGAATAATGGAGGGGGTGGACCGACCCAAACTAACCACTGAGTTAATTGCATGGCAAGGTTTATTTATGATATTTATCTTATTTTTAATATTCCTGAGTGACTGCAAAGTGAAAAAACAATCCAATAAGTATAACTTGTTTAAAAATATATGAATATTTATGTATTGAGACTGTATTAGAAATTTTGAGCTATGTAAATAATCTCAATACTGATATGTAAAAAGGAGTATCACTGAGAAATATATAGTGCAGGAGAGACATTTCTGACACAGCTTTTGGACACTTCTTAAAGATATTGATCAACATCATTACATAGCACAAATGTGATTCAATTAATGTGGCAGTACAAATTTTTCTTTTAAAAATTTTAGTATGTAATAGATTTTATTTTATTTATTTATATGTGGTGCAGAAAATCAAATTCAGTGCCTCACACATGCTAGATGAGTGCACTACTACTGAGCCACAATTTCAATTCCAAAATTTAGTAACTGAAGAAAAAAGAGAAAAAGATCAATTACTAAAATTCATCATAAAAATTATATATCAACACAGACACTATTAAAATACAGATGATAGAAAAAATTTGAAAGTCTATACTGTAATAAAATAGAAAAACATAAAGATAGCAACAAATTTCTAGAGAAATATAACCTATGCAAAATAATACAGGAAGACACAGAAAATTTAAGCACATCAATTTCAAATAATAAAATAGATTATGCCATCAAACACCTAGCACAAAAAAATTCTAGGGTCAGATGGATTCTCAGCCTAGTACTTCTAGTACATCAAAGAAGAATTTACACCAGTATTTCTTAAATTATTGCATGAAACAGAGAAGAAGGGAAACACTTACAAACTAATTCTATGATACTAGTTTCACCATAATACCAAAATTAGACAAAAATATATCAAGGAAAATAAACTTCAGACAAATATCCCTGAATATGGATAACAAAATTCTAAACAAAATACTTGCAAAATGCATACAGAAACATATTTAAAAGACAGAGCATCATGATCAAGTGAGGTTCATATCAGGAATGTAAGGATGATTCAACATACAAAATCAATAAACATAATTCATCACATGAATAAACTGAAACACAATAATCACATCATTATCACAATAGGTGAAGGAAAAGCAATTGAGAAAATTCAGCATGCATTATGCTCAAAACACTAAGTAATGTAGTGATAGAAGAAACATTCCTCAACATTTTAAATGCTATATGTGCTGAAACAAAGGCCACTGTCATTCTAAATAGAGAAAATTTGAAAGTATTTCTCCTATGAACTAGAACAAGACAGGGATGCAATTTTTTTTACCACTTTAACTCAACATAGTACTTGAAACCCTAGCTGGAGCAATTTAAAAAGGGAAAGAAATTAAAGAGGTATAAAAAGGATAAGAAGAACTTAAACTATCTCTATTTGCCAAAGACATGATCCTCTATTTAGAAGACACAGAAATTCCACCAGATATCTTCTAGAATTTATTAAGAAATTCAGAAATTTAGCATGATATAAAATTAACACCCATAAACCATTTTTTTCTATACATCATTGATGAGTCATCTGAAAAGATATTAGGAAAATATTCACTTCATAATAGCCCCATAAAATATTTTGCTATCAATCTAACAAAACTGATAAGAGACTTCTACAATGAAAACTACGGAACTCTAAAAATGTAATTGAAGAAGATGTTAGAAGGTTGAAAGACTGCCTATGTTCTTGGATAGGCAGAATTAATATGCCAAAATGGCCATGCAGCCAAAAGTAATATAGGGATTTAATTCACCTCTTATAAAGTTCCAATTATTTTCTTCATACAAATAGAAAAGTTAGTCATAAATTTGTTGGAAAAAAAAAGTGGCCCTGAATAACTAAAGCAATCCTTAGTCAGAAAAATGAAGGGGGAGATGTGAAAGTATTACACCTAAAGTTACATGACAGAGGTATAGTTAAAACAAAAATAGCATGGTATTGTCACAAAAACAGACATAAAGGCGAAGAGAACAGAATTGAAGACACAGAAACCAACCTAAGTATATACATTTAACTCGTACTATAAAAAATTGTCAGACACACACTAGAGAAAGATAGACTCTTCATCACATGGTGTAGGGTAAACTGGAAATCCATGTATAGTAGAGTAAAACTAAACTCCTATCCCTCAACTGGCATAAAGCTCAAATCATTGTAGATCAACAACCTCAATAATGGACCAGAGATTCTTTGCACAGTACAACACATTTTAGGCCAAATTGCCCACCATTTTAGTTTAAAAACTGACTTCCTCAACAAGATTTCTAAACCTCAAGAAGTAAAATCAAGAATCAATAAATGGGATGGCACCAAAGTAAAAATGTTCCACAGCAAGTAAAACCAGAATGTGAATAGAATATCTACAGAATGGGAGATACCTTTGCCACCTGCACTTCAGATAGATCATTAATATCTAAGATACATATCAAACTCATCAACTTGAAACACTCACACACAAACACACACAATAATTCAAACACTAAATGAGCAAAGAAAATTAGGAGACACTTGAAGGAAGAAATACATATTGTCAACAAATATATGAAAACAATTTCAATATCTCCAGCATTTAAGGAAATGCAAATTAAAATTACAATGAGATTCCTTCCAACTCCAGTCAGAATGGCAATTATCAAGAATACAAGTAATAATAAATATTAGTGAGAATGTGGTGGAAAATTTTCACTCATACATTGCTGCTGGTACTTCAAATTGGTGCAAGTACTCCAGAAAGCAGCATGGAGATTCTGCAGAAAACTTGGAATGGAGTAACAATTTGACCCAGTTGTCCCACTCATCAGTATATAGCCAAAGGATTTAAAATCAGTATGCTACAGTAATGCAGCCACTTCAATTCTTAAAGGAGCTCACTTCTGAAAAACTTGGATAAGGAACCATGATAGGTGCTCCTCTACAGATGAATGAAGAAGGAAAATATAGTGTAGATGCACAATAGAATATTGCTCTGCCATTAAGAAAAATGCAATTATGACATTTACCAGTAAATGAGTAGAATTAGAGATTATCATGATAAGTAAAATAAGCCAGACTCAAAAATCCAAAGGTCATATATTCTCTTACATGTGGATGATAACACACAATAAAAGGTGGGGAGGGAATAAAAAGTTTATTGAATTAGACAAAGGGGAATAAAGTTAAGGGAATGGCATGGGAATAGAAAAGACATTCAAATAAATTGGACATAACATTCCTATATTCATCTATGAATACATGAACAGTGAAATTCCATATCATGTACACCCACAAAAATGGGATCCCAATTAGAAAAAGTTATATTCCATGCATGTACATTATCTCAAAATATACTCTACAATCACATATGTCAAAAAAGAGTAAATAAAAAAGGAGGAAAGGGACTTGGTGTATTGGGAAGAAAGAAAAAGGGAAACTCAGGAAAGATATAGCATATTTTTATACTGGATAAATGTTTGAATATGTAACAATAAATCCCATGATAATGTAAAACTATAATGTAATAATAAAAATATGGAAATAATTTAAAAAGTGGCTAGTGGCATATGTTGCCAGTCATCAAATCATCCCTGGGTTAAATCTACACTATCAAAAAATAAACTTTATACATTATTATATAAACTAATATTTTACATATTACTTTGTGTTTGTGTTTATGTAATTCACTGCATTAAGAGATTTAAGTACAAATTTACATGATTATGTCAAAAGATGAGAAAAAACTTTTGACAATATCCAGCACCCATTAATGTTTAAACTTCTAGAAATAATGATAGAAAGAAATTTCTTCAGCTTTGTAAAAACTCTGTATGAGAAAGTCAATACCAACTTCATATTGAACGGAGAAAAATACAGCATTTTTTCTTAAAACAAGAATAAAACAAGGAAATAAACTCTCGCCATTCCTATTCAACTTGAAATTGAAGCCAGAGAAATCAGACTAGAGAAGAAATCAAATGGCATGCATATAGAAAAAAAGAAGTCCACTTATGTTTCTTTGCACCTTTACTTAGAAAATTAAAGATGCTACATTAGCACATTTCTAGCTGATAAACAAATTTACTAAAGGAGCTAAATATAGGAACAACATACATAAATCAATAGCATTCCTATATTGCAAGAAAAAAATGCTGCTAAAGAAATTGGGGAAAATATCTCAATCACAGTACTCTAAAAATGTACTTAGGAAAAAAATCTAACCTGGGAGGTGAAAGACATCAACAATGAAAACTATGGAGCACTAAAGAGAGAAAAATGAAGAAGAACATATCTGTTGGAAATAGTAGCCATGTTCTTGAATAAGCAGAACTAATATTATAAAAAAAAATTTATTCTACCTAGAGCGGTAAAATGATTCAATACAATCCTGACAAAACTATCAGTGGCATTCTCCACAACACACACTGACAAAAAAGTAGTTCTAAAATTTATTTGGACAAATAAGTGACATAGAAGAGCCAAAGCCACTCTGAATTTAAAAAAAAAAAGTGATACTGAAAGCATCACAGTAACAGATATCCATTTAGGTTGTAGAGTTTTATTATAAAAACAGCATTCTTTTGTGACCAAAACACACCTTAAGACCAATAAAATATAAAACACAGAAAATCCAAATAGATAGAGTAACCTGATATGTGATAAAAGTGCCAAAATACAGGGTGGACAGAAATAAAACTTTTAAGAAAATGGTGCTCTGAAAACTAGATTCATATGTAGAAAAAAAGAGGCTCATCCCTATCTCTCACATTGCACCAAAGTCAACTCCAGTGAATCAAGTACTTAGAAATTTAAGTAGAAGCTCTACATCTGCTTAAAGATACTGCAGGCCCAACACTCCAACATATTGACAAAAGCATCAACTTCCTAAACAAGACTTTGAAAGCACAAGAAGTAAAATGAAGAATCAATAAGTGGGATGAAATCAAATTTGAATACTTCTGTACAACAAGGGAAATAAGAATGTGAATAGAGAGTCTACAATTGTGATAAAATATTTTCCATCGGCTCCTCAGACATGAAGTTAAAATACAGAATATAAAAAGAACTAAAAAAAAGAAACCTCTCCAATTAATAAATGGGCAAAAACTCTAATCAGGCATTCCTCAAATTAAGAAAAGCAAATGGCCAACATATATGTGAAAACATGTCCAATATGTTTAGCAATCAGTGAAATGCAAGTCAAAACTCCATGGAGAATAAAGCCAATTATTATTGTGCCCTTGCTCTTTTTCTTTACTTCAATAAAATTTTTAAATTCTAAAGTGAATAAATGAAGATTTTTATGTCACTCCACTTACAAAAGCATTTATCAAGAATAATGTGGGAATCCACATGTCAGACAAAACATTTGGGGGGAAAAAGGAAGAAAAAAATTATTGAAATAGAGAAAAGAGGATTAAGAGAAAGGAGGTGGATGGGAATAGGACAGGCAATAGAATTAAAGAGATTATTTTATCATGTTTCTATATGAACAAGACCCATGTAACTCCACATCACGTACAGCACAAGAATGGAAAGTTACACTCCATGTGTTATAATATGTCAAAACACACACTACTGTCATGTATATCTAAAAAGAATTTTAAAACATAACAAAAGAAATAATGTGGGGGAAGTGTCCACTTATGCAGTGTTTGTTGGGTGGCATATAAGTATAATCATTCTGGAAAACTGTATTACTATCCCTTTCAAAACTTGGAATGGGAGCAATATCTAATCCAGTTTTCTACTCTTCAATAAATATATGTAAAGATCAAAAATCAGCCTACTATAGAGAAACAACCATATCAACATTTATAGCAACACAATTCACAATAATCAAATTACAGAATCAGCCCACATACCCATTAATAGACTAATGGACAAAGATCATATGGTTGTACATACAAAATGGAGTTTTACTAAGTCACTCAGAAGAATAAAATGATGGCATTTCATGGAAAATTGATGAAACAGGAGAACATAATTCTGTGTGAAATAAATCACACACAGCAAGCCAAGGGTCAAATATTTCCCCTCATATGTGAGTGCCACATAAAATAATATAAAAGGAGGAATTCAATAAAAATAAAAGAGTAGATGAAGTGTTTATATGGAAGAAGGAAGGAAAAAAATTGAGATGAAAAGTAGAATAAAACAAACCAAACTCTCTTATGTACACATATGAATAAAGTACAGTGAAGTTCAATTTTAAGTATATCTATAATATGATGATTTAAAAAATCTATAAATGAGGTCTTTCTTGGGTCACAGGGAGCAGCAGCCCCTGAGTACCCTGCCACAGATTCCCGGAGGTGTATTCTATGGGGGCCTTTGCTGCTTATGCCCATGCCAACCACCGGAGGTCTTTTACCCTGGTGCTCCTGCTGTAGGCACCACTACCACAGTCCAGAGGTATTCTCTCAGGGCAGACCTTCCCCTGATGTCACTGCCACAGGTGTTGTTGCTGCTGTTGTCACTGTCATGGTTGTCATCACCCAGAAGACTGTTGCCCTCGATGCTGCCTGGGATCCCAGGTTGCCATGTTCACTGCTGGCACACTGCTGCTACCACTGACAGCACTGCCATTAAAGCCACTGAAAATGGATGGAGGTCACCCGAAGGTCTCCACTCTGGATGCTGTTGCAGCTGCAGTTACAGCTGAACCCACTGCCACTGCTATCTCATTGCCCCCACCTGCTGCCATCACCACAGACATCTATAGCTGCTGCTGAATCGCTGCCTGCTGCCACCATATCCCGCTACTATCACTTTCACATTTGCCCAGAAGTCCACTGCCAGGGAGATATCAGGGTTGGTTACACATGGTCACATCCATTTTGAGATTCTTGCCAGAACCTGGGGTATCTTTGGGGTACGAGAGTGTTTTGGTGGCATGGCCATATAGGGTTGCAGTTGCCCCTGTCTGGGGTCAATGGACAGGTAGTAGAGATTCAATGTTGGGGTGCCTATAGTTTTGGTTACAACTGGGGTATTCATCCTGGAAATGCAGATTGTTGCCATCTAGTTACTCTCTTTCAGAATTACTCATCCCTGGAGGTCTATTTCCAAATTCCAGTGGCATTGTGATCTTGATACTGCAATGTGGCCAAATCCATAACATTTCTATGGCCTGAGAAGCCTCTATGACCTGTACAATCTTTGAAAATTGTGTAGAATCTCGGACTTAGTACCCATTTTTTACCTGAGTATAATTAATGATTTATTAGACTTTGTAAAATGAGTAGCACCTGTTTCCTCTTTAGGACCTAACAGTTGTGTAGCTTCTGTTGCTCACATATCTTCTACCACCTTAATATAATATGTTAACAGGGTAGCCTGTATGATTATTAAAAACTCTGACTTTGAATACTCAAAACTTGAATATACTCTATGACCTGAAGTGCCTCTATTGACTGTGAACTTCTATGTCCTTCATAAACTTTATGACCTGAGTGTCCTCTTAACCTCTTAATCCACTGTAGGCTGTATCTCCTTTATATTTTGAATAGTCTAAATAACCTGAGAATTCTCTGTGACCTGCATAGTTTTAAAATCCTGAGAAACCTAAATGACCTCAATATCTTTTCTGACCTCTGTAGCCACTATAATTTTTATATTCTCCATGGCCTAAGTAGTCTGTATATACTGTATTGTCTCTAAACTTGAGTATCCTATATGAATAGCCAGTATCACCTTCATAACACTTTTTCTCTGAGTATAGGCAAAATGCTCTACCATGTGTGTATGGTTTTAATAAACTAAATGACTTAGTAGCCCCTATGTTCTGCCTAGACTTCATGACATGCACATCCTGTATTATCTGAGTAGGTTGTATGAACTGGTATCTTTTTAGTCAGTTTTTGCTGCTTCAATTTAAATATTCTGACCTGAACAATTTTAGAGTTAGAATAATTTATTAGGTGTCTTTATGACTGGAGATGCCTTGTTGATCTGAGTAAACTCTATTACCTGAGTAGCTCTATGGCCTAAGTAGACTCTATGACCTGTGTGAATTTGTAGCTGAGTAATCTGAATGACCTAAGTAGGTCCTAGGAAAATGGAAGGCTCTATGATGAGCAGAGATTCTATACCCCACACTTCTTCTTTTAACTTTGCAACTTAGGCATGAGCAGTCAAAATAACTTTTGTTAATTTTCTATGCACTTCATAGGCTCTATGGCATGAATTGCCACTGTGACCTAAATTACCTGTGTATTTTAAAAACCCACTATGACCTGCATAGCATCTGAGTACTGAATAGCCTCAATCATCTGCACAGTCTCTGACCTGCATAGAGTTAATGAACTGAGTACTCTAAATGACTTCAGTTTTTCTATGACCTCCATTGCAACTATAACCTTTGTGGTTACTATGGTCTGAGTATTTATACACTGTTTAGTTTCTATGATCTTTGTAACCAGTATCACCTGAGTAACCTCCATGACCTGTATAGCCTTTATAACTAGAGTAACATGAATTATCTCCCTAGCCTATAGGGGTTTATTAACTGAAATTAATTTAGTATCCTTATAAACTGCATAGTTTTTATGACCTGTGGAACTTATCTGATTTGGGTTTTTTCTATGGCCTGTTTACCTTCTATGACCCAGCTAAATTCCATGACCTGTGTAGCCTCTTTGACCTACAAAGTTTCTATTTCTTGAGTAGCTTGTAAAATATATGCAGAGCCCCTATGGCCAGCAGAACCCCTATGGCCTGCTAGCCTGTATTTCCTACAATAGTTTTATGTATGCATAATCTCTGAGGAATGAATATTCTATTGCCTTGTAGACTCTTAAGACTGGAGACAAATTTTAACCAGGTTATTTTCTAGGACCTGTGTAACTTCTGTGACCTTTGAAGCTTCTGTAGTCTAAGTAAATTATTTAGTTTGTGTAGCATCTATTTTACAAGTAGAAAGTTTTTTTTTAATTTTCATAGATTATCCTTCATAAACATACTACATTCTATGATCTTTTTTGCTTCTGTAACCCTAGTAGACTCTAAGACCCATATAACCTGTATGGCTGTAATAGTCAGTACAACTGACATTGCTTGTAACCTTTGTGGTGCCTCTATGAACTGAATATCCTCTATAATCTGAAACCTCTTTAATGAGACTAGTATCTATGACCTTAGTAGCCTTGTATCCTGTGAATTCTCAATGACTTGAGTTTCCTCTCTGAACTGTTTACACTTTATGACCAGTATGACTTATAAGGCTTGCATAGATTTTATGTCATGTGTATGCTCCTATCTGCATATATTCTCATATACTTTATGGCCTACATAACTTCTATAGAATGAATTATTTATGTTACATACATAGCAGCTATCACTTAAGTTTCTTCCATGATACTGTAGCACTGATAACATGTATAAACTACACACCCTGCACAGTATCAACAACCTTCATAGCATTTATGACTTGAGTATTTTTTAATTCATTAGGCAGCATGATCTTTGTAAGTTCCTCTTAGTTTCTACTATCTATGAACTGAGCAGTGTAACCCCTATGACAACTAGATCATATATACCTTACTTATTGCTATGAACTTTGTAGCCTCTTTGACTGACATGGTCTATGATGCATTACTGTCCTTTGCATCATCTATAATCTGGGTCCCCCTACAATCAGCATAACCTCTATTATACTGAATAGCCTGATTGGCCTGAAGAGCCACATGGCATTAGTAGCCTCAATTACAAGAGTAAAACCTATGATCTACTTAGCTTCCATGTCCTAATTAGTCTTTATGTCCTGAGTAACCAAAATGAACCTAGTTGGACCTAAGCACTGCATAGCCTCAATGCTCTGTGTAGACTACAAGGTCTAAGTATACTCTAAGAATTTCACAAATTCTGCATGCTAAATAGCCTCTGTGATCTGCATAGCTTATATGAATACTATAGATTTATTAACTGAGTATGTTCTCAATTTCCATACTTTATATAGCTTGAGGATACTGTATGACCTGGCTCACTTTTATGGTTTGTGTTTCCTTAATGATCTGAGTACTATCTAAGATGTTTGTAGCCTAATTGACCATAGTGGCACTTATGACAGTGTATTCTCTATGATTTTGGTAGCCTTTATAATTTAGTAGCCTCTAATGCATAAGAATACTCTATGGAATTTGTAGACTCTATAACCTGTTTACTCTATGGCATGAGTAGCCTATATGACCTTCATAACCCCTATCACCTGCAGAGATTCTATTGTCTGATTAGCTTCTATGTTAGCCTCTATGAACCAAGTAGACTCCAACATTTTCCAAGACTATATGACATGCATATCATCAATTTGATGATGTGTATATCTTGTTTTTGCAACCTGTAGAGCCTCTATGGCCTCCATAACCTCTCTGGACTGAGAAGCCTCTATTGCCTGCATACTCTCCAACAGTGGAGTACTCTCTATGAAATGAATATCTTCTATCACTTCAGTAGAAATTATGGTCATATAGCCTCTATAACTAAATGACTTCTGTAATCTGCTTAGCATCTATGATATGAGCAGTCTCTATGACAAAGTAACCTAGATTATTTTAATCACCCAAGAATTTTTTTATCTGTGTGAACTGAAGAGTTTCTTTGACCTAGTAGTTTCTATGCAACATGTACAACCTATGACCAGTATAGATTTTAAGAACTGTGTAGCCTCTATGACTTATGTAGTCTCTCTGATCTGCATAAGCATTTATAAATTTGTTAGCTTAAAATATTTATTAATGACTTTGACTGGCATAGTCTATATAACTTGAGTGAATTATATGTCCTAGGTGCCTCTAGAACCTGAACTTTTTATAACTTAGTAGCATCTATGGTGTGAATCATCTGTGTTTCTAAAAGTTCTAAAATTTCAGAAAATAAGGAAAATATCACCATGGTCACCACTGAATTACAGATGAAAATCAAACTATTTTAAAAATTTATACTGTAAAAAAATAGCAAATTGTGAAGATATTGAATTATCTAGAGACAGTTAATCTATCCAAATTGAATCAGGAGGATATAGAAAATTCAACAGATCAAATTCAAGCAAAGAACTTGAAGACACCACCAAAAGTGTGTCAACAAAGAAAAGTTGAGGACAAGAGTAAATCTCTACTGTTTCACCAATTATTCAAAGAAGAAATAACACTAAATCTTCTTGTTTTATTCCATAAAATTAAAAGGTAGGAAATCTTTCAAACTCATTCTAAGAAGCTGGTTTTACCTTTATGCCAAAAACAGACAAAAACCCATAAAGGATAGAAAACTTCAGAACAAAATTCCTGATGAACATATATGCAAAAATTCTTAATAAATTACTGGCAGTATCTACATAAGGAAACATATTACAAAGAAACTGCACCATGATCAAGTGCATTCATTCCAGGGTTGTAAGTTTGTTTCAACCTATGGAAATCAATACATATAATTCATTACATCAATAAAATTTAAAAATTGAATCTTATGCTTTTCACAACAGATGCATTAATAGCATTTGAAATAAAAAGAGAAATCATTCATATTCAAACACTAGGAAAATTAGGGATAATAATGTACTTTGTAAAAGCTATATATTCTAAACCCAAAGCCAACATTATCCTAAGTGTAGAAATTTTCACAGCAGTTCCTCTCAAGACTGGAACAAGACAGGTATATCGTCTTTCACTATTTCTGCTCAACAGATTTCTGTAAAATCTAGTCAAAGCAATAAGACAAGAGAAATAAATTAAAGGGATATAAGTAGGAAAAGAAGAACTGAAACTTTTCCTATTTGCCTACAATATGATTCTATATTTGGAAAACCAAAAAACTAGAAAGCCTCTAGACATCATAGGTTAATTAAGTCATTTAGCAGGGTATAAAATTAACACCCATAAATTAATGAGTTTCTATACATCACTGTTGAGTAATATGAAAGAGTAATTAGTGAAACTATCCCACTTACTATAGCCATCATAAAAATATTGGGAATCAATCTAAAAAAGAAGGGAAAGACATCTACATTCAAAACTAGAGAACACTAAAAGAAACTGAAGATTGGAAGGTACCCCATGTTTTTGCATAGGCAGAATTAATATTGTCAAATTGGCCATAGTGCTTAAAGTTTTAAAGCAATTCATATAAAATTTTAAATGACATGTTCCATATAAATAGAAAAAGAAGTCATTAAATTAACTTGGAAAAATAATCCCAGTGTAACAAAAGAAATGATTATTGGGAAAAGTGAAGTATGATTCATCACAATGCCAAAACTTAAATTATAATACAGACCTATAGTAACAAAGTAGAATGATATTGGTAACAAAGCAGACATGAAGTCAAATAATACTGAGTAGAAGACACAGAGGCAAATTCACATAAACATGTTTATCTCATAATATACAAAGATGTCAAAAACATATATTGGTGAAAAATATCCTCTTCAGTAAATGGTGCTGGGAGAATTGGAAATTCATATGTAATAAAATAAAATGTAACCCCTATATCACACCCTGCTCAAAACCAAATTTAAAGTGGATCAAGGATATAGGCATTAGAACAAAGACCATGGGCCTACTAGAATAAAAAGTAGGCTGAAATCTTCATCATGTTGGCCTAGGAACTCAATTCTCCAACAAAATGCTTAAAATTCAAGAACTAATATCATAAATAAATAAATATAATGTTATCAAACTAAAGACTTCTTCTCAACAAAACAATCAAGATTATGTACATAGAACCTGCAGAATGGAAGAAAATCTTAACCTTCTTCACCTCATATGCAACATTAATTTCAGGATGTAAGAAAAACTAGAAAACTTCCAAGCAACTAATAGCCCAATAAATAAATGGATGTGGGAACTCAAAATTTACTTCCCAGTATATGAATGTAAAAAATATATTAAAAACTATTCAAAATGTCTAGCAATTAGAGAAATAAAAATTAATAATACAGTAAGATTCCAACTTATTTGAATCAGAATGGCAGTTATAAAGAATACACATAAAAATAAGTGTCAATGATGTTGGGAAATGGTATGCACTTACATTGCTGTTGGGACTGCAAATTTGTGTAAACACTCTTCAGTGTGGTGATTCCTCAGGAAATAGAATGAAAACTCTGTTTGACCAAGGTATTTCACTCCTTAGCATACACCCAAAGGACTTAAATCAGCATTCATAGTGACATGGCCACATCAGTGTTTACAAAGTTATGGAACCAACATAAATGGCTTTCAGCAGATAAATAAAGAAAATGTGATACCTTTACACAATGACAATTACCCATAAAGGAGAATAAAATTAGGGAGAGAGGGAGGAGTGAAGTTTTTGCATATTGGACAGCAGGTAGTGAAGGGCAGGGGAAAGGGATGTGATTGGGGCACACATTAGAATAAGTCATAAATAATTTAATTCTGTTCATATAGGAATACTTGGCCAGTGTAAATCCATATCTTATAAAACTATAAAAAATGGGAAGTTAAATTCCACATTTGTACTATATGTCAAAATACATTCTACTCTGTTCAGAAAGTCAATTCAATATTGAATAGAAACTTTGAAACGAGGCCAGAAACTATGCAACTCTTAGAAGAAAACTTGGGATCAACACTCCAAACTATAGGCACATGTAACAATGTTCTCAGTAGCACTCCTAAAACTTAAGAATTAATGTCACATATTAATAAGTATGGAGGAATCAATATTAAAATATCTGAACAGCAAAAGAAGAAATTGAGAATGTGGAGAACCAGCAGAATGAGAGAAAATTATTGCTAGCTACTTTTCTTAAAGAAAGTTAATATTCAGAATATAACAATAACTAAAATTACTTAACATGAAAACCCCACAAATAATCCAATTAATAAATGTTCAAATGACCTATGCAATCACATCTCAAAAGGAATGAATATGTCCAAGAAATATATTAAAAATGCTCAAAATCATTACTAATTAGGGTCTGAAAAAAATTACACTGAAATTTCATCTAATTCTAGTCATAAAGGACATCACCCACAATGCAAATAAAAATAAATTCTGAGAATATGTGAAAAAAAAAGAAACACTTTTCACAGTTTTAGTGGGATGGCATATTAGTACACTACTATGGATATCAGTGTGGGGATTTCTAAGACTAGGAATAGAACTGCCATATAGCCAAGGTGTACCCCTGGTCAGTGTACACTGTAAAGAATTATTCATCCTAATATAGCAATGTCTGTGTGCCCTAAATTTGTAACACCACAGTTCACATTAATCAAACTACAAAACCAGTCAAGGTATCTATCAGTGGATGAATGGAAAAGAAAATATGGTGTATTTATGCAACAAAATTTTATGCCAATAAAGAAAAATGAAATTATATTATTTTATGTAAATGTATGGAAATTGAGAACATTATATTATGTACAGTAAGGTACACTCAGAATGTCAAGGACCATTTTTTTTCTCATATGTGGAAGCTAGAGAGTAAAAGTGAAAAGAGGGTATGTATCTGTGTGAATCTCATGAAAATTAAAATTAGTTGATTAATAAATGCATATGGGAGAATCACATTAGTCAAATCATAGTGTTAAATCGTGTGCATTTTGATATGTAATATGCACTAATTTGCAGCCCCACCAGCAATGTAAGAGTGTACCTTTCTCCCCACATCCTCGCCAACACCTGTTGTTGGTTGTATTCGTGATAATTGCCATTCTAATTGGGGTGAGATGGAATCTTAGGGTGGTTTTGATTTGCATTTCTCTTATTACTAGAGATGTTGAACATTTTTCCATATGTTTGTTGATTGCTTGTACATCTTCTTCTGTGAAGTGTCTATTCATTTCCTTAGCCCATTTGTCAATTGGATTATTTACATTCTTGGTGTAGAGTTTTTTGAGTTCTTTATAGATTCTGGAGATTAGCGCTCTATCTGAAGTATGATTGGCAAAGATTTTCTCCCACTCTGTAGGCTCTTTCTTTGCATTGCTGATAGTTTCCTTTGCTGAGAGAAAGTTTTTTAGTTTGAATCTATCCCAGTTATTAATTCTTGCTTTTATTTCTTGTGCTATGGGAGTCCTGTTGAGGAAGTCTGGTCCTAAGCCGACATGTTGAAGCTCTGGACCTACTTTTTCTTCTATAAGATGCAAGGTCTCTGGTCTGATTCCGAGATCCTCAATAGAAAACTTGGAATGGAACCACCATTTGACCCAGCTATCCCACTCCTTGGCCTATACCCAAAGGACTTAAAATCAGCATATTACAGAGATACAGCCACATCAATGTTCATAGCTGCTCAGTTCACAATAGCCAGATTGTGGAACCAACCTAGATGTCCTTCAATTGATGAATGGATAAAGAAAATGTGGTATATATATACAATGGAATATTACTCAGCCATAAAGAATGATAAAATTATGGCATTTGCAGGCAAATGGATGAAACTGGAGAATATCATGCTAAGTGAGATAAGCCAATCTCAAAAAACCAAAGGTCGACTGATATCGCTAATAAGTAGATGATGACACATAATGGGGGTGGGAAGGGTTAGTGTTGGGGTTGGAGTTGGGTTTAGGGAGGGGGGCAGGAATGGAGGAAGGAAGGACTGTATAGATGGAGGGGAAAAATACAATTATGTACAAATATAGGCACAAATAAACAATTGAAAAAAATTGCTTTAAAAGAGTAGAAGATACAGTACAAGATACAGAGTTTACAATACTGACCCTGGCCACTCCATTAATACAAGGTTCCTGTTCATATAATATATACAGGCAATAGATGATATTCCATCCATGCTAGGCAGGTCTGTGTTTTGGCAACACAGACAAAAATGATACATAGGCTCTGGTGGCTACAAGTGTCAAAAACATATGCAGGTCATGGATGGTGTTGTCATAGAGTCTAATGAGGTAAAGGAGGCTCCACAAATATGTAGAAGGTCATAGATATATAGTGAACACGGAGTCTACACAGGTCATAGGGGTTTTCAAGTAAATTTAGGCTACAAAGTCAATAGTATTTACTAAGCTAATTTATAATACTCAAGCCAAATGTGCTAAACAGGATATACTATGCTGGATAAAGAGTCTCTGGCACATACACAGGGTAGGCAGGTCATGCAGGTTATATAGATTAAATTTGTCACTCAGGATGTGGAGTTTACAAAGGTCACAGGGTCTATTTGTTTCTTAGAAGATAATCAGAACGTGAAGGCTACAAGGGGCTTATAGAAATATATCAGTGATAAAGACTACTTATACCATAGAAGCCATGCTGGCCATGGAGGATTCCTGGGTCATAGGGACTATGAAGGACAATGAAGTTACATAGATAACAGAGGAAACACAGTTTACAGAGGCTCCTGATGTTATAAAAGATATAAAGTTTACAGAGGCTGCTGAGACCATAAAAGCTATGCACAACATATATGCAACTTAGCTCACAAGTAATATTCAGGTTATACGTCCATGAGGAACAAAAACGCTGCTCAAGTCATAAAGGCTATGCAGGCAGGGGTTGTTAAGGTAATTTTGACTACTCGTGGAATAGAGGATATTCATCCTCCAGTGCATATTTAAGACATTAGGCTATAAGTTCATAGAAGTTACTCATTTTTTAGAAGCTATTTATGTCATGGAAGCTATAAAGCCATAGAAACTAGACTGATCATAGCGTCTATTTATTTCATAGAAGGTAACGAGACACAGAGAATACTCTGTACAGAATATACAGATAATAAAGGATATATATGCCACAGTGTATGACCAGCATAGTGGTTACAAAGACCATAGTGACTGTGCAGTTCAGAATGACTATTCAAGGCATAAATGCTTCAAAGTTCATAGAGTCTACTGAGGTCAAAAAAGGATACTGAAGTAATTTAGGAAACTCATGTCATAAAAACCATGCAGATCACAGAGTTAAAAGGCCAAACAGTTCTTCCATCCATAGAAGTTATGCAAGTCATAGAAGCAATTCATGCTAGAGGCCTCAAATTCATACAGTTTACTAAGGTAATAGAGACTGCTCATGCCATACTGGTTATACATATCATAGAGATTAGTAATGTCATTTATGATACTAAATGTCTCAGAACACAAATACAGCACAGAAAACATCCAACATATACTTACAATAGAGAATTTTCAGGTCATAGACACTACATAGGCCACAAATGCCACTTGGGCCATAAAGCCTAGGAGGATCATAGTATCTATTCTGACACAGTCTGTGCATATCATAGTGGATATTTTAGGGTTCAGATGTTGCAGAGATAATAGAGGCTATAAAGTCATACCAGGTAAGCAGTCAATAGAATCCATTCAGGACCTAGAAAACAGGGAGGCCATAGGGGTACTTCAACTCCAAGAGACTATGCAGGTCATAGAGTCTATTCATACCAGAAAGGCTGCTCAAGACGTGTTTCTTGAGGTCATCCAGGCTCTGTAGATCACAGAGGCCATAAAATTTGTAGAGACTTTATAGATCAGAGAGGCAACTGAGATAGAAGCCATGTAGTTATTAGTGGTAATTCAGGTCATAGAGCTTATGCAGTTCTACAGAGCACAGAGATAATGTTTGCTTATAGATTTGAGACTCATAGGTGCAAAGGTAATCATGACCAACTGAGATAATAGAGGCTAAGAAATTCACTTAGACTTTTCAGGAAAATAACCAGAGGCTATCCAGGTCGTACAGACTGTAACTACCACAGAAGTTACATAGGTCATAGAGGCTATGTAAGTCATAGAGACTACACTGAGTACAGCAGCAGCAAAGTTTATTTAGCTACTGATTTTTATTGTTTTTTTCTACTTAGTTATACATGACAGAAAAATACATTTTGATTCATTTTTCAGAAATGGAGTACTTTTCATTTTTCTGGTTGTGCATGATGTAGTTACTCTTTCTATAAAGGCCTCATAGATCACTTAGGCTACTCAGGCTTTAAAGGCTATGAAAGTCAAGGGCTATGCCAGACATAGTTGAATGTAGAAGACTACGCATGTCAGAGATATACTCAGAGGTTAGAGACTATGCAATCATAGAGACTTTGCAAGAAAACTTTTATTCAGAACATACAAGCCTACTGAGGCAGTAAAGTCTAAAGATGTGTCATACAGACACCAGAGGTCATACAGTCTACACAGTTCATACAGGGTTTTGATACTACAGAATGTGTGCAACACAGAGACTAATCAAGTCTTAGATACTATGTAGATCTTAGAGGCTACACAGAGTATAGAAATTATGAAGGTAATAGAACTGAAAAATAGAGTGAAGGCTATTAATACAGTGAGGTCATAGTGGATACTGTATAGATAAAGTCCATTGTTATCATTTAGACTTTTCAGGCCATAAAGGCTATATAATTGTTATAGTTCATGCAGGCCATTGAGATTATATATGTTGTGGTGGTTACACTGTTTATAGGAACTGCTCAACTTTTTGAGGGGACTTGGATCAAAGAAATGCTGGCATTATGGGTTACTCAAGCCATACAGACTACCCAGACTATATGAAATACTGAAGCCATGGAGGCTTTGTTCATTATAAAGGTGACACAGGTTACAGAGGCTAAGACCACTGAGTCTAGAGGATCAAGTAGGGAGCAGACTTCTTTACCCTGGTCTGGACAGGCCTATGGATGGTTATGGAGAGCAGATGTCTGTCCTGCCTGAGGCCATTTGATTTTCACAGTGCCCCAGCTCTGGAGGATGGGACTGGGTTCCCAGTTCACTCCTGACTACCACATGTGTGGCCACAAGGTGTGATCAGATGATAAACACTTTTAGAGTTCAGCTGGATTCCACAGACTGTGAGGGGACCTGAGCCATGGACTCAGGACCAAGGTCTCAGGACCTTAGGGAATGCAACTCTGCCTGATCCCATCCAACTCAGGAGCCCAGAGGAAACAGGCAGCTTGCCTGCTTCTTATCATGGTGGCTGTCAGTGAACTCTCCCAGGCTCTCCAGGGAACCCTTCCCCAGTTGGGGACTCTGGGAATAAATTGCAGAACACTGCTCTTTCTCTGTGTGACCTTGGGTAACTCTATATTTCTTGTTTCTGCCAAGACTCTCAAGGCTGACTGGGGTCTCAGCTGCCTTGTGCTTGGTGTCAGAGGGTTGGGAGGAATTGCCCTTCTGGACTGCTGAAATGTTTTTTTCTTTATCTTCAGGGTCCTTTCTTGATGTCACAATATCTAGCCAGGAGTACTTGGACCTCTGTACAGTCACCTCACAATTTGCTCCATGGATTTAGACCCTACCCTAGGCCATACAGCTGGCAGAGGTGGGTGGGCTGGTGCAACCCAGGTCCTCAACACCCCCAATAGAGGTAGCAGAGATCTTTCCCCTGACCAGAGAGTGGACATAGATAAATTCTGGAACACATGGCCTCCACAATGCAAGAGAAAACAGGGTTAGGGGCAGCCTCAGCTGGGGTGCTGAGAATAAGTGTCCCTTTACGGTTTTCAATTTCAACCATCCCTGTGTGGCCTGACCAGTGTCTGGTTCTGTCAATCAAATAAATATTCCAGTTGCAGAGTGTGGGATTTTGGTCTTTCTTTCCAACTACCAGAATTTCCCATTGGAGTAAGGGTCCCATTTCAAACTAAAGTAAACTGAGGTCTTGGAGGAATGTGGCTAGCCAGGTCCCACCCAGGGTGAGTTCTGCCCTCCACTCAGTGGAGTGAATCTTCCAGACTCTGAGAAAACAGACTTCCTCATTGTTGTGTGCTTCACCACCTTCCTGGAACCCAACTGCAATACAAACACTGATGAACTAAGCAACAATCAAGTGTGACATATGCTGATAGATTGGTAAATATTTTGGAAGCAGCCTAGGTGCAACCCATTTGATGATGCCTTGATGTTGATCAGTAGCCCATCTCAGTGGTGACAGGATGGGCAGAGCAGCTCCCAGAACCACCCCAACTCCTTGAGTCTTCCAAGTATACCAGGAGGAGGGCTGTCTCCATTGCCTTTCCTGACAGGGAGCTCCAGCCACCATGTTATGTTCATGTGCTAGTGGGAAAGGCCAGGGGCCAGCCAGAAGGATAAATATACTCCTGTAAAGAATCAGGAAAAGAGAGAGTCTTGACACACCTGACCAGTCAACAAGTACTGCTTGTTTTCTGTGTCATGACTAAACTTCACCCCAGGTTACCTACACATTACAGCAGGAAACTTACAATTGTGCAAACAGAAAAATACCCCAAAGACATCCTGGTTCTAATTCTGGGAACCTGTGGTACATCATCTGGCCCCTCAAGGGATTTTTGCAGATGGGAATGAAGCTAAGATTCTGAATGTGGGGAGGTGATTGAGGAGGCCCAGGGAACCTGATGTCACCCCAGCTTTTTAGCAGATGGAAACAAGAGGCCAGGGGTCAGAGACAGACCAGATAGCTGCTGTCCTTGCTCCAAAATGGTTCTTTACACACTTGTTTCTTCAGGCCTGTGAGGACAGGAAACCCACACCAGCCAGACATGCCTGTCTCTCCCTCTCCCTTCATCATCTTGGTCCCAAAATTCCTACCACCCAGAATCACACCTCCACTTTCTCCTGCTGGATTGGCTCAGAGTGGCTCTGGTGTGGCAGGGCTTCTCCTGCTTTGGTCTCAGTGCCCCTATCCCCTTCTACATTGCACATGCATGCCCTCAGACATGCTGGCACAGAGCCTCCTGATGGCCCACTCAGGGCACAGGGTCCACCACTTGTACTGTTTGCTTGAAGTCCTGGTTCCTTTGTTATAACAAGGAGATGAAAATCCAGATTCATCAGGTCTGATTATAACCAGCTCGGCCACTTACTACCTGAGTAAACTTGGGTTGTTTATTGAACTTCTCTGGGCCTCAATGACCTTGTGTGTAAATGGGGTGTCATGAAAGAACCTAATTCCTAGGGCTTGGGGGAGCAAGTCTGATGCACACAAACCCTCTTAAACTGTCTCTGACCCCTGGTGCGCCCTACACAGTGTCTAGAGTTCCAGAACCAAAACATGACCATTCCCCAATTTCTGAAGGTCTGCTGCTGGCTCACAATCTGGGTATGGGTGTGAGGGTCTTTCTCAACTCCCTGCTATCCATGCTGCACAGGCTCTGATGTCACCCTGGCACTTGGTTGGCAGCACTGTGATGACCACTGGCTCTGGACTGGTGAGCCTCCAGAACTTGTACACTCCTCTCCTAGTAGGGGTGCCTTCAGCATGCTGCACCACAGCTAACCACTCTGTGTGTCCAGCCATATCCCAGGGTCCACGGAGCAATCTTCTCATGCAACCTTGGTCATGAGTCACTCCCTATGCCAAAAAGGCATGGCTTTTCCAAAGGTCTAGGGCAGAACTCAAGGTCAGTAGCCTCAGGCACATTCCCTTTACATCTGACTCCTGTCCATTCCTACACACCACTGCTGAATACAGGCCCAGAAGACTTTGAACCCTGGAAATGCCAGAGGAGGCTCAGCATACTCAAGATGCCCAGGGTATCTTGAATAGTGGGGTTGTCCACATTGCTGGGGATGAGCCATCGACCTGGGGATGAGGCATGAGGCTTCAGAAGCAGCCCAGACACCACAGGCTCTGAAGTTCCCACTGTACACCCACACCACAGACCCCCAGGATGGCAGAGCCCTCAGGCCTCACACATGCTCTGTGCCCCCACTCCACACCCAGACCCAACTGCAGGAGGAGAAGGACAGGCCAAAATCCAGAAACATAGACTGTGTTCACTGAGGGTCCCACACTAGACAATCACCTGCTTCTGTGTGCTTGAAGCATTTGCTGTGTCACCTGGAAATTCCTGGGTGACACAACATCTAGAAGGCTAGGCATCATGGAGAAGCAGGTGTCCTGCAGGGAGCATGGATGACTCAAGCCATGGACAAGGTTTTGTTCCCAAACACAGAGAGTTTCCTGTGGAGGCACTCCCTCTCTTCCCATCCCTGACTCAGTTTCTTCTCCCTCACCATCTCTCCCTCCCTCTCTCTTTCCAGGCTTCTCTCCAGGTGGCTTCTGCCTCCCACCAGAGAGGCCCCAACTCCCAGGTCTCTGTGCAAGCTTCCAACCCCTCAGAGACCTGAGCCCCACTTCCTTCATTTCTGGACATTTCTCTGAATTTTCTGGTATTGCAATGGTTCCTTCTTCTCACCACTGATAAGAAATAGTAACAGGAATGGGAAACACAGAAAAACCCTCAATTAAGGGCACCCTAAATCTTCACCAAGATACACCCTGGACATTCTCCTGAAGTCATCCTGCTTACCCTGCCCAGTAAACCCTTTTTAGGATACAGCATCAACCTGTGTCTTCCTGTGTAAACTCCATGTCCTGAGTGACAAATTTAATCTATATAGCCTGCATGACCTGCCTATCCTATGTATGTGCCAGAGAATCTTTATCCAGCATAGTATATCCTGTTTAGCCCTTTTGGCTTGAGTATCATGAATGAGCTTAGTAACTACTACAGACTTTGTAGCCTAAATTCACTTGAAATCCCCTATGACCTGTGTAGACTCTGTGTTCACTATATATCTATGACCTTCTACATATTTTGTAGCCTCTTTGACCTCATTAGACTCTATGACAACACCATTCATGACCTGCATATATTTTTAACAATTGTATCCATTAGAGCCTATGTATCATTTTTGTCTGTGTTGCCAATATGACCTGCCTAGCATGGATGGAATATCATCTATTGCCTGCATATATTATATGAACAAGAACCTTGTATTAATAGAGTAGCCAGGGTCAGTATTGTAAACTCTGTGTATGTTGTATCTTCTAATTTTTTAAAGCTAATTTTCCAATTGTTTATTTGTGTCTATATTTGTACATAATTATATTTTTTTACATATTCAAAAATGCACACAATATAACACTATGATTTGACCAATATGATTCTCCCATCTGCATTCCTTAAATTACTCAACTAATTTTAATTTTCATGAGATTCACACAGATACATACCCTCTTTTCACTTTTACTCTCTAGCTTCCACATATGAGAAAAAAAATGGTCCTCGACCTTCTGAGTGTAGCTTATTTTACATAATATAATGTTCTCAATTTTCATCCCTTTACATACAAAAAATATAATTTTATTTTTCTTTATTGACATAAAATTTTGTTGCATAAGTACACCATATTTTCTTTTCCATTCATCCACTGATAGATGCCTTGACTGGTTTTGTAGTTTGGTTAATGTGAACTGTGTTGTTACAAATTTGGGGCACACAGATATTGCTATATTATGATGAATAATTCTGTACAATATACAGTGAAGAGGGGTACACCTTGGCTATATGGCAGCTCTATTCCTTGTCCTAGAAATCCCCACACTGATTTCCATAGTGGTGTACTAATTTGCCATCCCACTAAAATTGTGATAAGTGTTTCTTTTTTTTCACATATTCTTCAGCATTTATTTTTATTTGCATTCTGGATGATGTCCCTTCTGACTAGAATTAGATGGAATTTCAGTGTAATTGTTTTCAGATGCTAATTAGTAATGATTTTGAGCATTTTTAATGTATTTCTTGGACATATTTATTCCTTTTGAGATGTGACTGCATAGGTCATTTGAACATTTATTAATTGGATTATTTGTGGGGTTTTCATGTTAAGTAATTTTAGTTATTGTTATATTCTGAATATTAATGTTCTTTAAGAAAAGTAGCTAGCAATGATTTTCTCTCATTCTGTTGGTTCTCCACATTCTAAATTTCTTCTTTTGCTGTTCAAACGTTTTAACATTGATTCCATATTACTTATTAATATGTGACATTGATTCTCAGTCTTAGGAGTGCTACTGAGAACATTGTTACATGTGCCTATAGTTTGGAGTGTTGATCCCAAGTTTTCTTCTAAGAGTTGCACAGTTTCTGGCCTCATTTCAAAGTTTCTATTCAATTTTGAATTGACTTTCTTCACAGAGTGACAGATAAGATTATTGTCTCATTAAAATAAATATGAATAACCATTTTTTCCAAGCACAATTTATTAAAAATACTGCTTCATCAAAGTTATGTTTTTGTCCCCTTTATACTCTCTTAACATTCATAATCTACATAGCCTCTGTGGTTCTTGGTCACAACTACAACCTTCATAACATATTACCTATGTATTTCCATGACATGGGTACCCTCTGTGGTTTTTGCGGCCTCTATGAAATGTGTTTATTTTTGCTCTGACAAACCTAAATTAACTTTATGCTCTATATGCCCTTAATAGACCTTATACAATCTGAAGCATCTATGGCCTGAGAAGATTCTATGTTTTGTGGAGGCTCTGTGACATGTGTAACATTTTTGACCTCAGTAACTTAAAGAATGTAGTAGCTCCTATCTACCATGTAATCTCTATGATAAGCATAGGTTGCTTAACTTGTGTAACATTGATAGTCTGAATAACCAGATCCTCTATTATCTGAGTGGAATGAAAGTTCTCATCACCTCTTCAGTTTTACATTCCATTGCATATCCTATAATCTGAGTGTCATCTAAGACTTACATAATGTCAGTGGACTCCTTCATCTCTATCTCAGTTGTATTTCCTGTGGTCTCTTTGGTGTGTGTATCATCCTGAAACTGTGCATCTTTATTGACCCATGGATCTTCAGTGACTGAGTGTTATCTATGATGTAGTCAACCTCTGTGAACTGCTTAGACTTAATGGCATGAGAAGCCTAAATAAACTTAGCAGCCCTATGACCAGTGAAGCTTCTATGACCTGTGAATCTAATGTGATATATTGACTATGGGTTCTTAGCGGCCTCTATATCCTGCATAGTGTCTGAGAAATTGAAATTAATTTATCAACTCCTATGATCTGCCTACACTTCATGGCCTAAATAGCACCAGGACCCATAAGGAATTTATGGGCTTAATATTCTGTAGCATGAGTGTATCCCTTGTGATATGTTTAAGTTAGCTGTCCTAAATATACTAAGTGACATTAGTAACCTCTTTGACCTGAGGAGACTCTATAAACTGTACAAATTCTATGGTATGCAAAATATTTATGGCATCAGTTTTCTAAATGAAATGAAAATCTTCTATTATTTAATACCTTATAAAATTTAAACAGCTATTACCAAGGACCTTTAACATGAATAGGCTTTATAACCAAAGAAGCATAAATTACTTCAGTAGCCTCTATGATCTTGTTGACTCCTAATTACTGGGTAGTCTGAGACATGGTTTACCATTCTAACCTGAGTACCCCATTGGCTTGAGTAACCTCAATGTCCTTAGATGTGACTATGATTTGTGAAACTTCTATGGACACCATAGCCTGTATAACCTGGGTAGACTCTATAACCTGCATATCCTTTCTGTCCTTTGTACCCCATATAACCTGCACAACATCTATGACCTATGTATCTTTCATGACATGAGAATATTCTATGTTGTTTTTATTTACAGAGTCTGAGTAGACTGTCATTTTCAGGTCCATACTACTTTGCAGCCTCAGAATTCTAAATGCCCATAATTTGCATTGTGACTTCTGTAGACTTCAAGGCCTGAGTAGCCAAAATGACATTAGAAGTCTCTAATGACCTGAAAAATCTATATGATCTGCATAAATTCTATTAAATGCTTAACCTTTGTTTCCAAGTCACCTCCATAATTTATACAGCCTTTATGACATAAGTAGCCTATATAAAATTAGTAAATATTTTGGCCTAGGTAATTTCTATGCCTTCTTCAATACCTAAGACCCCAGCCTGTGTGGTCTGACTAGACAAATGACCTGAGTAGCCTTGATGTCCTGTACAGCCTTTACAGACTGAGTGTCTTAAAAATACTCACTAATAACTATGGACTTAGTAGACACTATGACCTTCATAGCCTATTTTTCCTGAGTAGTCTATTGTTTTAATTGCCCTATAATCTCAGTAGTCTCTATGACCAATATAGTTTCTCTGACCTGTGCTTCTACTATGAACAAAGTAGCCTCTTTTACATGAAGAGCCCTGAAATTATGACATGATTAGATAATATGTCTTGCACTGCATTTATGACCCATGTAGCCCTTATGAACTTCATTGACTGTATGACCTGTATAGACTTCGAGGTTTGAGTAGTCTCTATCACCTGCATTGTATCTATGGTCTACATAATTCCATGACCTATGCTGCTCATAAACAATATGGTATAAATCATCTTCATGGCCTGAGTAGTGTAAATAACTTCTATAATATCGAAACCCTAGGAACCATTATGATCTGGTAGCCTCTTTGTTCTGTGTTGACTCAACAAACTGCATAGTCACTGTGTCTTCAATGGGTTGTTTCTGTGGCCTGTTTACCTTCTATGACTTAGATAATTTCTATGACCTGCGTAGTCTCTGTGAACTACAAAGTTTCTATTTCTTGAGTATCTAGCAAAATATGCACAGCCTCTATGGTCAGCATATCCTCTATGACCTGATAGCCTCTATTTGCTAAATGGATTAAGGTATGTGTAAACTCTATGGAATGAATATTATATTCTCTTGTAGTCCCTTAAGACAGGAGATGGATTTTAACCAGGGTATTTTTAGGACCTGTGCAGCCTCTATGCCCTTTGAAGATCCTGTAGTATAAGCAAATTCTATAGTTTGTGTAGCATCTATTTTAAAAGTAGAGATTTTTTCCTACCCTGTGTGACATTACTAGGGTAGGTGCCACAACTTTTCTGACTTGAGTACCCTTGTGGAACTCAGTATCACTAGAACTACCATAACCTCTGTGACTAGCATAACTGATATGACCTATGCATCCTCTATGATTATGATCAGCTTTTAGGGTCAAATTAGCCTACATGACCACAGTCAGCTCAATGTCCTGCATACTTTCTATAGCCTGAGAAAACTCTAGGACCTATGTAAACTCATAGTACTGTGTAGCATCTGTAACAGTAAAACCTCTCGACCTTCATAGCCTCTGTTACTTGTGTACCCTCAGAGATGTGCTTAACTTCTTTGCCTGGAAATCCTATATGACCTGTGTAACTACATAGCCTCAATAGCCTAAAGGACTTTAGTATCCTGTATGACTTCAGACTCTACTCTTTTCAGAGTAGCCTCTATGGAATGAACAGTTTACATGACCTCATTAGGCTCTAAAAACTGCAGAGACTTCTTGGCCTCTGTAACCTTTATAACCTGAGAAGCCTAAAAGATCTTACTAGATCTATAACTTTCTTATACTCTATGACCAGTAAAAACTACATGGCATGAGTATCTCCTATGAAGTACATGTCCTGTGTTCTGTCCTGTCATCTTTTAACTAGTATGATCCTTTAAAATTTTGACTTGAGTGTTCTCTATATCCTGACTAGCTTCCACCACCAGAGTAGTCTATCTTCTGCACACCTCTGTAAATTCAATGACCCTAGTGTTCTCTAAAATATCCATAGTCTCTTTGACTTCAGTAGCTTTTACAATATGTGTAGCCTCTCATCTCAGTAGCTACTATGATCTGCCTAGAACCTATGGCATGAGTAACCTCAATTGCCTTAATACGTTCTAAAGTATGAGCAGTATTAAGTAATGTAGCCATTTTGAACACCATAGCCTGTATTGTCTATATAGCCTTTCATGGCCTATGTGGTCTCTATGTCCTGAGTAAACTCTTTGACCTATATTGTATCTAGACTTTAGGTACATTGATATTCTTTATAGCACCTGTGAACAGAAAAGTTTTATGGCCTGCAGTCTATGACATGAGTAAGCATTACATTCTAAGTAACCTTTAGGACTTGTATGGTCATTATGACCTGTGGAACTTCTATGACCTGGATAGCCTGAATGACCAGTGCAGCTCCTATTGCCTTCCTAGTTTCTATGGTCTCAGAAGCCCCCATAAGGTGCATTTTTCTATGACCTGAATATCTTCTACAACCTTCTTACCTTATTGCCTAAACATCCTCCTTATTTTTATTACACTCTATGATCTGTGAATCCCCTATGTCCTGCATAGACACTAAGATCAGTTTTGGCCCTATGGCCTACAGATTCTCAATGGCCTGAATGTTATGCATTCATATGTGTCCTACATATAATCTGTGACCCATGTCTCTATATCCTGTGTAATCTCTATGTCCACATAGCCTAAATTACCCAATTAACTTCTATACTTTCAGTACCATTATAACATGCTTAGCCTACATATTCTTCACAGCCTCTGTGACCCAAGCAGCCTGAGTGGCCCATGTAAATTTTATGACCTAATTGACTTCTATAACCTAAGCATCAGATACAAATAGCATAGCTGCTATAATCTAGGTAGGTTCTAGAACCTGATACCCTTCATGAACAGAGTACTCTCTGTGGCCTGTGTCATTTCTATGGCCTAAATTGTTTCCTTTACTTGAGACTTTCTATGAGTTAGCTAGCATACAAAATGTACAGACTCCATGATGTTCTTAGCCTCTGTGGCCTGAGCATCATCTATGAATTTCAAAGCCTACATGATATGCATAGCCTCTACTTCCTATGTACTCTCTATGACTTGAGTAGACTATGTACTCAGTAGATTGCACTGCTAGCATAACCTATATTATCTACATAACCTCAATGTGTTTCATAACCTTTTTGTCCTTTGTAGCCTGTACATCCTGTGCTGCCAGTATTGCCTGAGTTGTCTATATAAATTTCCGGCCATATAGTTCCTGCGCATATTTGATGTTTATGTCCATGGAGAAATTATGTCCTGACTTGTCAAAATTCTGTGAGAATCCCCCAATTCTGGATTAGCCTCTATTATATGCATGGACTTTGTAACCTGCACACCTCTGATTTTTGTTGCTTCCAGAGTGTGAATATTATTGGTGTCCTGAGTAGTCTCTATGAACTGTATCCACTCTATAATCGAAGTAGTCTTTATGGCATTAGTATTCAAAAGGATCTAAGTACTTCTTTGACCTGCTTAACCTCTATGATCTGTGTAGTTTTGGTGGCCTGAGTATTTTTGAAAGTCAAAATACTCTCTATGCCATATCATTATAGCCCCTTGTAACTTGAGCATCTTTCTTGATGTGCATAGTTTCTGTGGACTGAATATGCTCTGTGAACTTGGTAGCCTATATGTCCTGGATAAGCTCTATATTCTAAGTTGCTTGATTGATGTCCTCAATCTCTATGGTCTGTGTATCCTATTTGAACTACATTGCCTTTATGGTCTGAGGAGTACCTAAAACCTGAGAAACATTCTTATCCTACATACTTTCCAGTTCTTGTGTGATTTCTATTAACTGCATAGTATATGACATTTGAAGCTTAAATGACTTATTTTTCTCTACAACTCAGTTGTCATTACAATCTTCTAAGTCTCTGTGACTTACATAGATTTTATTATCTGTATTCTCTCTATGTAGTTAATAGAATCAAGGCCTGAGTAGCCTCTCTGACTGGTTATATGTCTATGACTTACATATTCTTTATGTCCTAAGTATCCCAAATTATTATAGAGAAGGCCTCTATAAATTGAAATATTTTGATGACCTACATAGAAACATGACTTGTGTAGTTTCCATAACTAAGTATTCATTATTCCTTTCATAGAATGAGGTCCTGTGTAGTTATCATAGCTTGAATATGCTCTATGTTATGAGGAGCCTAAATTACCTTAGTATCTCCTCTCTGCATTTCACTTATTGGACCTATTGCATGAGAATCCTCTTTGCCCCTAATAGCCTTTATGAACTGATAGTATCCATGAACAGTGTAAGTTCTGTGGTCTGGGTATCCATTATGATATACAAAGCCTATATAGCCTGCAAGACTTATGTAACTGGCAATGTATCTATAACCTACATAGCCTTTATGTTCCAATTTTCATAAATGACTTGAAAAGTCCAGTAACTTTAATAGCCTCTATGACCTGTTAGTCTCCGTGTCCTTAGTAAACTGTATAAACTATATAATCTAAATGACTTGAATAGCTCCTATGGACTGAGCAGCACCTATGACCTGAGTAGCCTCTATGAATTATGCAGCCTTGATGACATGTGTAACCTTTGATCTGAGTAAACTAAAGGATGTGAGTATTTCTTTCAAGCACTGAATACACTCCTTACATTAGAACTATCATAATGCAATCAATTCACTTCTGACAATTCTCAGATTATATTGTACATGGGCTCTGAGGGGATTACAAATTTTAAAGAATGGCAATGGCCCTATGACAAGCATAGGTTTTATGGCAGAAGTAAATTAAAGATCAAAATCTGTATGACCTCAATAGGCCCCATGAACTCCATCATTTTTGTGTCTTCTAGAGCCTTGATAAACTGCATAACTTCTCAGATCCTCATGTCTTCCATGCCTTGACTAAATTCTATGTCCTGTATAGCCTTTGCAATCTGCATAGTCTCTATGACCTAAATATCTTCTATGGTTTCCATAAACTCTCTCTGTGAACTGAGTACTTTCTATAAACTGCATAGCCTGTGTAATCCATATACCATGTTTTGTTTCCTTAATGTCCTGAAATGATTGCACAACCAGCATACCCTTTAATACCAGCATAGCCTCTATAAACTGCATAGAATTTGCAAGACCTGAGGAGCCAAAATGACCTGAATATCTTCTGTGGTGAGTATTCTCTGTGGTGTGTGTATCCTCTATGTTCTGAGTAGATTCCATGAATAGCATAACACTTTAACCTGTGCGGACACTGAACTGCATAACTTCTATGTTGTGCACAGGCTGTATGACCTGCAAACACTTTGTAGATTGAGTAACCTAAAGGACCTGAGTAGCATCAATGTCCAATGTCACTTCTATGAGCAATTTATCCTCTATGACTTATTAACCACTAGAACTTCATATACTTTATGACCTGTTTAAAGTCTGTGGCATGAGTATCTAGGATGGCCTCCATGCCTTCCATGGCCTAGATAAACTCTATAGCCACTGTAGTCTTTAATATCCACTTATACACTATGGCCTCAGGGGTGTGAACAATATGAGTGATGACTGTGGCCTTAGTATGCCAAAAAAATCATTAGTCCCTATGATCTTCATTGTCTTTATGACCTGAAAAAGCTCTATGGGTTTTGTGGCCTCTATAGCCTGAGCAGCCTCATTACCTCTGTGGGCTGTATGAACTGCATATCCACAAGTAAATGAGCAACCCTATGGTCTGAATATCATCTATATACTGACTAGCCTCTATTTCCTGCTTACCCTCTGTGACCTGAATAGCTTTTATAAACTGAGAAGTGTCTAAGGTTTGAGTACCACCTATAAAATTTGAAACCTCTATGACATCTGTATTCTTCATGGACTGGGTATCCTCTGTGGCTTGCATGAATTCTATGGCTTGAATAGCCTGTATGACCTTCAGAGTCTCTATGAACTCCAAAGTCTCTTAGGCCTCAGTCATCTCTAAGATCCTCAAATCCTACAGGCCTCAGTAGCCTCTGTCTGAGTGGCATTAGTGACCTACATAATCTCTGTGATCACATACTCCCTGTGACCTACCTATCTTCTACAGTGTTAGCCAACAGTGTGGTCTTTTTAGTCTGTATGATATGTGGGGCCTTTGTTATCTGATTGGTCTTGATGATATAAGTAGTGTCTACTATATGAATAACCAAAATGACCTTCGTAGTCTTTCTGAACTATGTAGCCTTTATGACTTTTGTAGCTTCTGTGACCTGCATATCCCCTTTTATCTGTATAGCATCTATGAACCTAGTTGACTCTACTATATGCAATTACTCTAATACTTATGCAACCTCAATTAACTGAGTAACCTAAATGATCAGGGTGCTGCTCTGACCTGAGTAGCTTATAAGGTCAGCAAAGTCTGTACGGACTATGTAGCCTATAATACCTGCAAAAAAGCTTTGTATTGAGCAGTTTATATCTTCTACACAGACTCTGTGTCCTGTGTAAAATTTGGCATGAATAGCCCAAATGACATTAGTAGCCTATATGACCTCTGGACACAATATAACCTACATAGATTCTAAGACTCTAAATCTCCCATGAGTGATGCAGCCTGTATATACTGAAAATTTTCTATGGCCTGTGTATCATCTATTATCTTACTATCCTCTAAAATGTGTGATTGTTATTATATGCTTAACCATTGTCACCTGAAGTGCTTAATTTACTTAATCTCTATCATCATATTAGCTTAACGACCATAGTTGCCTCTATGTACTACATATCATCAATTGCTTCAGAAGCTTATAAGAAATGGGAAGCCTCTACTGGATGAATATTTCCTTTGGCCTGTGTAAATATCATGGTATAGCAGTCCCTATGACTTGAGTAGCCTCTATAGTTTGCACAAACTGTATGGTCTGCATAACCTCTGTGGTCTTGACAGCCTCAATTAACTAAAGAGGACTTTTTGACCATTTTATCCTCTTGTACTTATGTGACCAAAATGGTCTGAGTAATGTACATCGTGTTAGCAACCCCTATAACCAAACAGGTTTCTGTGACCTGTGAAACCTCTATGACTGATATAGCCCTTATCCTGAGTTGCCAAAATCATATGAAAAGCTCTATAAACTGAGGTTATATACTACCTGCAGGGTGTCTATGTTCTATGTAGTGTCTATGACCTTTGTATTACCTATGGCCTGCATAGCCTCTATTGGGAGAATAGCCTTTATGGACTGCTTCCATTGCCTGAGTAATCCATTTGACTTGCATATAGTCTATGATCTATACATGCTCTATGTTCTGAATAACCTTATGACCTGAGGCAATTTTATGACCTGAGTCTCCTATTAGAAGCATAAACTCTTTGCCATATGTTGCCTTGTATCTCAAGTAGATTAATGACTTCAGTAGCATATATGGTCTGAGAAGCTTCTTTGGCCTGCATATCCTCTTTTTGCTGAGTGACTCTTGACCTGAGTAGCCTCTTTGGTGTAGTTTCTTTTACTATACTAGACCTGAATAGCCAACATGATCTGTATAGCCTTTATGAACTGAGTAACTCTGATGACCTGCATAGCATCTGTGGCCTGAAAAATATCTGTTTCCTCTGTACTCTATGATCTGAGTGGCCTTTTTGAACTGAGTAACCCATATGACCAGCAAAACCTGTGATCTCTCCAAACTCCATGAAATCTGGTTTCACTCTGAGACCTGTATAGGAGATATGTCCTAACTAACAGCTCTGACCTGCATTGACTCTAAAACCTATATATCTCCTATGGCTTGAGCATCTTCTAAGATCTGAGTAAACCTTCAAATGGCATAGACTATGTTGTCTGACTAGTCCATATATTCTGTGTACCATTTATGCCATGAGTATCCTCTACATACTGAACAGTGTCTGTGACCATGATAGCCTCTATGAGCTATGCAAATTCATGGCCATTTATGACCTGCTTAAGCTTTGTGACCTGCATAGACTTCAAGAACTGAGTAGACTTTATGTCATTTATAGTCCTTATGACCTTACAAAGTTTTATTGCCTGTAAATCCTGCTTAGCCTGTAAATCTATACACATGTCATCCCATGAAACTTGTATTATCTGAGTGGCCTCTATAACATGTATAGGTAATATAACCTGCATAGCCTCTTTGATCCCAGGAACTTCTATGACTTCTTCACCCTCTGGGATTGAGTAGGTAGTATCACCTGAGTAGCCTCTAGGACATGTGTTGCCTCTGTACAAATCATTACCTCTGTCATCCACATGCTCTCTACGGCCTGTGAGTTCAAATGAACTTAGTTGCCCCTTTGACCTGCATAATCTCCATGACCTAATTAACATTTGGCTTCTATGTTGTTTATATGATCTGAGTTGATCCATTGAAATTCATAAACTGTATATTTTGTTGACCCTTTATGAACTGAGTATCTCTATGAACTCAGTAACCTGAATAACCTGTGTAGTATTTATGAACTGTTTTAGATTTTATGAATATCTCTATGGTCTGCAAAACATCTATAGACAGTAACCTTTATAACCATAGCTACCTCTATGATCTGAGTAATCTAAATGATTTCAGTATCCTATTTTACCTCAATAGTCACTCTGAACTTACTAACATCTATGATCAAGTAGACTCTATGAACTGCATATTCTCTGTGGCCTCAGTATGCTCTATGAACTGTTTGTTCTTCATAATCTGCATAACTTTTATAGCCCTACTACCTAAATTACTTGAGTAACAGTTAAGGTCTTAGTAACCCCTATGATCTTTGAGGAATTTATTACATAAGCAGCCATCACTTGAGGAAGTTATTTGACTTTTATAGATTATAATTCATAAGCATATTACCCTCTATGATCTCTGTAGCTTCCATAACCCTAGTAGACTCTAAGACCTCCACAGCCTGTATGGCTGTTATACTACAACAGACATAGCCTCTAAGATTTGTGTTGCTTCTATGAACTTAATATCCTCCATATCCCGAGGTCTCTTTAACATGCCTAGTATCTATTGCCTTAGTAGACTTTTTTTCCTGTGAACACTCAATGATCTTAGTTTTCTCTTTGAACTGTTTACCTCTTATGACAAGCATGACTTCTAAGACTTGCTCAAAATTTATGTCCTATGCAATCTCATATTTGCATATATTTTCATATATTGTATGGTCTACATAGCTTCAATGGAATGAGTCACTTCTATGACATAAACAGCAACTATCGCTTATGTTTCTTCCATGTTAGTGTAGCAATGATGACATGTATAGACTACATACCCTGCACCTTTTCAACAATCTTCATAGAATTTATGATTTGAGCATTCTTTTTTTATTTCATTAGACACTATGATCTTTGCAGGTTCTCATACTTTGTACTGTATATGAACTTTGCAGTGCATCCCCAATGACATCAAGATCATGTATATCCTGTTTATTATTATGGCCTTTGAGGACTCTATGACCTGCATGTCTATAATTAACTTTGATACACCACTATCCTTTGCATCTTTTGTGACCTGAGTCCCTCTACAATCAGCATGACCTCAATTAAATATAGGTACCTTTTCTGCACTAATTTTCTGAATGACCTGAACAGTCATATGGCATTAGTAGCCTTAAAACAAGAGTATAACCTATGATATGCTTAGTTTTTCTGTCATAAATAGTATTTATGACCTGAGAGGCCAAAATGAACCTAGTAGGCCCTAAACCCTGCATAGCCCCAATGTCCTGCATAGTCTACATGACTATGTATACTCTAAGATTTTTCTAAATTCTTTTAGAAATAGCCTGTTACCTAGAAAGTTTATATAAATAATATACACTTATTAACTGAGTATCCTCTCTGCCAGGACGTCCAGAATTCCATCCAGTGCTTGACAAAGATCCTCTGGAGGATGATTGCAAAGGCTCATTCTAAAAGGAATTGCTGGATGTTTTGCTCCAAAGCATGGTGTTTTCTCTGATAATATATTACTCATTTCAGTCTGAACAGATTGCTTAAGGGGATGAGGGGAATACAACAAAAATTCCAGAAAATATTACATACAATCTGAAAAACAATGGGTCTTTACCACTAACAAAATTAAAAATAATTTTGCAATCATACAGTGAGTCCCTGAAAGCCTCTGGAGAAAATAGTTGTAGATCTGCCTTTGTCTCCAACAGGCTGGTTAAATTTTAACATGGTTTTGTTCATGTGTGGTAGTGAGGTAAGAGAATAAGGTTTCACAACATTCCTTCCTTCCTACAAAGCATATGTCACCCCTCTAATAAACATTGGTACACAATTACAATTGGGACCACTGCCCTACTGTAACCCCTTAACTCAGCAATTTAGATATTAACCACTTGGACCAAGTAGAGATGGTCACATGAGATTACATGTCTATCGCTTTAACCACAAGAATAATAAGAATAGTCTTAGGTCACATAGAGTTTAGATATTAAGAAAGTTAATATTGTATTAGTTCATCGACGTAGTTAGATATTCTTAAAACAATTGTGATTAGGTAAGGATAATCTGTAAGGTTACTGTTTTCTCATAATTTTTCTGTTCCTTGTTAAAAACAATTTCTGCCTATGCTTTGGAAACTTCTTTAATATTAACCACAAGACTGCCATTATAGCTTGAAAAAAAAAGTATATAAACCCAGCCTTCCCCAGAATAAAGTGGGATTGATTGCACCAGAACTAGAGTCTGTGTCTTTCATTCTCCATCCATCGCCGACGCTGTCTCCCCGCGCCCTGTTTACTGGTGTGGAACCCATGGATTCCTGCTAGGGCTGGACCCCGGCACCTCTCAATTTCCATACCCCATAAAACCTGAGAATCCTGAATGTTCCTGAATATATTGTGTTTCCTAAATGATCTGAGTACCATCTAAGATATTTGTAGCCTAAACGATCATAATGTCATTTATGACTGTGTATTCACTATGATCTTGGTAGCCTCTATAATTTTGGTAGTTTCTAAAGCCTAAGAATCCTCTATGAAATTTGCAGCTTCTGTAATCTGATTACTCTATGGCATGAGTAGTTTATATGTCCTTTATAATCCCTATCATCTGAATAGATTCTATAATCTGATTAGCTTCTATGTTAGCCTCTATGAACCAAGTAGCCTCTAAAAGTTTCAAAAATTCTATGACCTTCATATCATCAATTTTTGATCTACATATCTTGTATTTGCAACCTGTAGAGCTTTTATGACCTCCATAGCCTCTCTGGACTAAGAAACTTCTATTGCCTGCATACTCTCCAGCAGTTGTGTACCCTCTATGAACTGAATATTTTCTATTACCTTACTAGAAATCATAGTCTTTATAAATAAGCAGCTTCTGTAATCAACTTGGCATCTATGATATGAGTGGTATCTATGACATAAGTAGCCTAGATTAAATTAATCACCCAATGAAGATTTTATTCTGTGTGAACTGAGAAGTTTATGTTCTAGTAGCTTCTATGCAATGTATACAGCCTATGACTAGCTTAGATTTTAAGAACTGCGCAGCCTGTGACTTATGTGTCCTGTCTGATCTGCATAAGCATTTATGGGTTTCTTAGTCTAAAATATGTTATTAACCTCTTCAACTTGCACAGTCTACATAACTTGAGTAACTGCTATGTCTTAGGTGCCTCTATGACCTGAAGCTTCTATGAACTGAGTAGCATGTATGGAGTGAATTGTCTATGTTTCTGATTAATCCTCTATGACCAGAATGATTTCTATGTTACTTAGTAGCCTCTATCTAGAGCATAAGCTCTCTGACCTGTGTAACCCATATGTCCTCAGTATCTTCTAGGATTTTAGTAGCATATATACAAGTGTGTAAAATGTATAAGAGCCTCTGTGACCACCAGAATCTTTATGTTCTTCATAGTTCTTATGGCCTATGTAAACTCTATCACTTTCATAACATGAAGTTGGTGTATCTTAAATGACTTGAGTAGCCTGCAGGTTTTCCTTGATCTGCATAGACCCTGTTACCTTCACAGTCTATAAGACCTGAGTAACTACTGGGGTCTTTCCAATGCATTATTCATTTTCCATTTAAGAACATTTTAGCCTAAATAACCTATGTATACCCTATGACTTTAGTATCCACTTTAACTTTTAAATATCTGTGACCTCAGTAGTCAGTATGACCTCTGTAGTCTCTATGACCTATGGCCTATTAATTCCTCCCTAGCTTCTATAACACTGGTAACTTTATGACATGAAAATCCTTAATGACCGCTGTACCATTAGGTCCTGTATACTCTGCAGACTAAATAAATTTGGTAAGTTCTATGGTCTAAGTAGATTATATGGCCTTAGTAACTTACACAACTCTATGATTGAGTACTTCTATGACCTGAAAATCTTCATGGCTTAGTTTTTTAAATGTTCTTAGAAGCCCCTATGGCCTGTTTATCTTCTTTGGCATGAGAAATCTAAATTACATTAGTACCCCCTATGACATATGTAGCCTCTATAAATAGAATATCCTCTGTGAAATATGGAGACACTATGATATGTGTTGCTCCCATGACTTGGGTAGTCTTTATAATTTATTAAACAATTATGAGCTGGGTATTTTTTAAGACCAAATAAAGCTCTGCCTTTGGTAACCTCTAAGACCCACTTATTTTTTTTGCCCTGATTAGCTCTATAACCAACATAGCATCTATGTACTGAGAAATTTTATCAATAGCAAAGCCTCTGTATCCTACAATGCTTGTATGACCTGTGTAGATTCCATGGCTGTGTAAGCTTATTGGTCTGTTTATATTCTATGAACTAAGTAACTTCTATGAATAGTAAAACCACCATGACCTGCCTCTGGTCTGGGTAGCCTCATTGACCTCAGAGATTCTACGGTCCATGTAACATATCTGAACTATGTACCCTCTAAATGACTTAATAGCATAAGTTATCTCAGTAGCCAGTTAGCTGTTTGTAGTCTATATGAACTTCAAGGTCCCTATGACTTGCAAACCCTCTGTGATTTTTGTAGAGGCTTTGACATTTGTAACTTCTGTGACTTGTACACATTTTATGGCCTGAGAAACCAAAATGACCTTAGAAACCCTGTGTGACCTGCATGGTCATACTGACTCCTGAGGTCAAAGATGTTTCAAAGATTTAGTGGATTCTGAGGTCATAGCATATACACAGGTTTAGTCATCTATATGACTTGAGTAGACTGTATGAGCTGCATAGACTCAATCACCTGAGTAGTTCCTATAAACAGCCTTCTATCTTTGGACTTACTACCTTCCATTGCTTGTGTACTTCTTTGATCAGAGTTGTCTCTATGAATTGAGCAAAACCTTTAACCACAAGATTTTTATATCCTAAGATGCTTCTCTGATCTTTGTAGCCTCTATGACCTGCAAAGCCTCAAAGCCTTCAATAGATTTTATGATCTGTAGGGTATCTTGAATTGTATGTTTTATGACTTACATCACTTCTATACCTAAGTAGCCTATATGGTCTAATTAGCATCTTATATCTTTTGTAGATAGGGAGACCTGCAAGAATTTATTGCATTAGTAGAACATATTACATGAGTAGATTTCCAAATTTCAAGCATCATTATATGCTGAGCTGTCTCAAAGAACTTAGAGAACTCTGCACATGTAGACTTTATGATCTTCATAATATTTATGACTCAGTATGTAAACATCTGAGTTGCCCCCCTGAAATAAGTAGCCTAAGTGTCCTTAGGAGTCACTAATATCAGAATGGATTTTTTGACCACCTTAGAATCTATGATCAGAAAGTAAATAAAATCTGAGCCATAGTCATTGAAGTTGAAAGAAAGCACTGATACTACAAATCAACAAAACACAAACCTGCATTTTTGAAAAAAATAAACTCTTATCCAAGCTAATAAAGATAAAGAGATAACTGGAATTTCTAACATTTAAATAATAAAAAAAAACTATCACCATGGTCACCACAGAAATACAGATGATAATCAGAAGCTATTCTGAAAATACACACTGTAAGACATTCACAAGTTTCTGGAGACAGATCATCTACCCAAATTGAACCAGGAAGACATAGAAAATTCAACATATTAATTTCAAGCAAAAAAATTGAAGATACTATCAAAAGACTATCAAAAAAGAAAAACTGAGGACCACACTAAATCTCAACTGAGTTTCACCAATTGAATAACTAACACTAATCCTTCTTAAATTTTTCCATGAAATATAAAAGAAGAAACTCTTCCCAAATCATTCTATGAAGCAAGTTTCACCCTGATACCAAAAAGAGACAAATACACATAAAGGTTAGGAAACTTCAGACCACAATTCCTGATGAACATAATGGAAAAATTCTTAATAAAATACTGACACTATTTGCATAAATAACAAATTAAAAAGAAAATACACCATGATCAAGTGAGTTCATTCCAGGGATACAAAGTTATTTCAACCTATGGAAGTCAATGAATACAATCCATCACATGAATAAAATTAAAAAATAAATCTTCTGCTTCTCTCAACAAATGCAGGAAAATCATTTGACAGAATCTATTCATGTTCAAAACAGTAGAAAAAATAGAGATAGTAGGACTG
Source organism: Sciurus carolinensis (assembly GCF_902686445.1). NCBI lineage: Eukaryota > Metazoa > Chordata > Mammalia > Rodentia > Sciuridae > Sciurus > Sciurus carolinensis. The sequence continues at coordinate 498,347 of NW_025920202.1, forward strand.
TACATAGACATTGTAAAAGTTATATATCCTAAACTCAAAGTCAATAATACTTTCAAGGTAGAAATTTTCACAGCAGTCCCTCTCAAAACAGGAACAGGAATATCATCTTTCACCATTTCTGCTCCACAGGTTTCTGAAAAGTCTAGCCAGAGCAAGAAGACAGAAGATATAAATTAATGGGTCACAGTTAAGAAAAGAAGGCCTGAAACTGTCCCTATTTGCCAAAAACATGATTCTATATTTAGAAAACCAAAAAACCAGAAAGATTCTAGACCTCATAGGTCAACTCAGCAAAGTAGCAGGATATAAAATTAACATCCATTAATCAATGAGATTCTATACATTGCTGATGAGTAATCTGAGAGAGAAATTTAAAAACCTTTCCCATTCACTATAACCATCAAAAAAAGCATCGAGAATCAATCAAACAAAAGAGGTGAAAGACCTCTACAATGAAAGCTAGAGAACACGAAAGGAAATTGAAGTTTGTAAGATACCCCACTTTTTTGCCTAGGCAGAAATAATATTATCATATTTGCCATAGTACCAAAAGATTTAAAGCAATTCATATGAAAGCTCCAATGACATTTTCCATGTAAGTGGAAAAAGCTCTCATGAAATTTATGTTGAAAAATAAGAAGACAGAGTAACCAAAGAAATATTTGAGAAAAGTGAAGCAGGATGCATCACAATACCAAACCTTAAATTATACTACAGACCTATAGTAACAAAAAAACCTGGTATTGGTACCAAAAACAGACATGAATGGTTTTAATAGAAGACACAGAGACAAATTCGTGTGAACATATTTATCTCATAAAGACAAAGATGTCATACACATATGTTGGAGAAAAATAGTCTCTTCAATAAATCATGCTGAAAGAATTGGAAATCCTTATATAATAAAATAAAATGTGATCCCTATATCTCAACCTGAAAAAAACCCAACTCAAAATGGATCAAGGATGTAGGCATTAGAATAGAGACCCTTGTCCTACTAGAATAAAAGCAGGCCCAAATCTTCATCATATTGCTTAGGAACTGAATTACTCAACAAAATGCTTAAAATTTGAGAACTAACATCAGATATCAATAAATGTGATGTTATCATAATAATTAACTTCTTTTCAACAACAAAAAAATGTACAGAGAATCTAGAGAATAGGTGAAAACCATTACCTTCTTCGCATCAGAGAGAGCATTAACCTTAGAATATAAAATGAACTGAAAAATCTTAACAACAAAACAACTAATAACCCAATAAATAAAAGGCAAAGGAACTGAAAATGTACTTTACAAAAATATGAATGTAAAAATTATAATAAAATCTCTTCAAATTTTCTAGCAGTTAGAGAATTGAAAATTAATAATACACTGAAATTCCAAGTCACTTCAGTCAGAATGTCAACTATAAAGGATACACAAAACAGTAAATATTGTCAAAGATGTTGGAAAAAGGTACACCAATACATTGCTGCTGAGATTGCAAATCTGTGGCAGCACCCTTTAGTATGGTTATTCCTCAGGAAACAGAATGGAACCTATGTTTATTCAAGATATTCCACTCCTAAGCATATACCCAAAGGACTTAAGGTCTTAAATCAGCATATAATAGTCACCTGGCCACATTAAGGTTTACAAAGCTATGGAACCAACATAGGTGGCCTTCAGCAGATAAATGAATAAAGAAAATGTGATATATATATATATATATATATATATATATATATACATATATATATACACATACACACACAATGACAATTACTTACTCATAAAGGAGAATAAAATTAGGGAGAGAGGGAGGAGTGAAATTTCCACAGAATGGACAGGAGGTAGTGAAATACTGGGAAAAGGGATGGAATTGGGGAACACAGTAGAATGAATCAGAAATAATTTAATTCTGTTCATATATGAATACATGTTCAGTCTAACTCCATATCATATACAACTACAAAAAATGGGAAGTTATAAACTACATATGTATGATATGTCAAAATACATTCTACCTTCATATATAAGTGAAATAAATAAATGCAAAAATTAAACAGAATCTACATTGAGTATCCTCAATGGCCTGCTTAGCATCTATTTTTTTGATAGTCTGTATGACATTCATAGCCTCTATGAGTGTCAAAGACCTGCATAGTTTTATGGTCTTCTAGAGGAAATGATGTTAATTCCCTGTAAACTGTGTAGCTTCCATGACATGAGTACAAATTATGATCCCAGTATTCTTCATGACTTTTATTCCCTCTATGACCTGAGTAGCCTCTATGACTTTTGTAGTATTTGTATCCTGAACCCTCTACTATCTGCATACTTTCTATGATCTGTATAGCCTCTTCAAAATGTGCACCCTCTACAACCTGTTACTCCTATGACTTGCTAAAGTCAGTGTTCTTAGTAGCCTATATAACCTGTGGAACACAAGCATAAAAGTAGCCTCTATTTCACATGTATCATCTGTGGTCTGAAAAGCATTGATGAACTGAGCATTCTTTATGACCTGCATAACATTTATGACATCCATATCCTCTATAGTCAGAAAACTCTGATATATGCACAACTTATGAACTGAATAGTCTCTTTAACTTTCATATCTTCCATTTCTTTAAAACTTCCATACTCTGAGTATTCCCTGTGATTTGCAGAGCTTATTTTCCCTGCATGATTTTTCTGACCTGAATTGTCTCTATGACCTGATTAGTCTAAAGAATTCTTGTAAGACATATCAACTGCTTAGTCTCTAAGGTTCAAGATGATCATACAAACTCTGCAGCCTTCATGACCTTAGTAGCCCCTGTCATTTTTGTAATAAGTATATTTGAGTCTCCTCTATTGCCTATGTACTTCGGTGAACTGCATGACCTCTATTTTCTGTGTGGTCTCTCTGACATTAATAGAATCAATTACCTTTGTATTTTCAATGACTTGCACAGCTTCTATGATTGAGTATCCTCTATGACCTGCTTTATCACTATGACTCTCATAGTTTTTTATGGGCTGAGTAGCTTTACTGTCCTATATTGACATCAGGGCCAGTGAAGCCTCCATGACCTATGCAAATTTTATCAACTATGTAAACTCCATGGCCTGCATATGTGGTATGGACAACTTAGCCTCAGTGACATGTGCTTCTCTATGAACTGCATAGCATTATTGACTGAGTAGTCTTAATTCCCTGAGTACTTCCTAATAATTCTATACACACTATGTACTGAATAATCTTTAGGAGAAATTTTTCTCTATTAACTATGTAGCCTCTATGATGTTTATTTTCTTCAAATCTCCAGTGACCCACTCTCTTCTGTCACACCTGAGATTCATACAGTTAACAAAGAGTTATTTCATCAAGGCACTACTCCACTCCTCAGATTACAACAATCATATTCTTATCATTTTATCTCAGATCATTGTATTATTCTCACACATGTGAGATTTTGAAGCATCTCATAGCTAAACTGTAAATTTTTATTCTTGACCCCCAACAAGCTTATACCCTTCTCACAATGCAAAGTATTACCAGTCCATTTCCTGGAGTCTGCATATTTTTACAAGTTCCAGCATTTCAAGTTCAAAGTTTACTGAACCTCAAGATGTACCCTCAGCATGCCTTGCAGTAAAAACCAAATGCCATTTACATATATCCAGTATATAATGACACAGAGAAAACATTTACATTCAACAAGGGAGATACATCAATATATAAAAAAACATGAGACCAAAACAAAACTAAGGAAAGAACAGGACCAAAAGAAGACAAAAACTGGGCACAGTTGTGCATGCCTTTAATCCCAGAGGCTTGAGGGACTAAGGCAGGAGGATTGTGAGTTCAGAAGCAGCCTCAGGAATGGAGAGGCACTAAGCATCTCAGAGAGACCCTGTCTCTAAAGAAAATGCAAAATAGTGCTGGAAATGTTGCTTAGTGGTTGAGTGTCCCTGAGTTCAAACCCTGGATCCCACCCCCCCAAAAAACAAAAATCCATCTTGAGAAACAAGACCATAATTCCACATCCAGAATCTGGGACACATGACATTGTGGTGTTCTCTCCAAAGAACTGTGCAGCTTCTACAGGATAGCCTTCCATTTTGCAACACATAAGGCCTCTCTCTTGCCATGGTTCTTATTCAATTTTTGCAGCTTTCCTAAATAGATGTTTCATATTATGAGTATTTTTTAATCTTGGGAGTTCTCACCTAAATTTCTGTTTTCTTTTCATATGTACACACATCACCCTCCCAGAAGCATTCAGCAGAGGGTTTCACCCTGAATCATTTGCCTGGTCTCCCAGGTTTCCCACTGAGATCTCAATTGAAGCCTCCATGATCCTCTAACTCCATCAAATTACATTCATGTAGAATCAGAAAAACAATATTGATGTCAAGTTCTGCAGCATCTCAGGCAGTAGCAAATCATCCTGGGACTGCAGCTGTACAAAGTTATGAATGTTGTGACTGACTGAGCATGGTGAAAAAATAACCATAGTCTCCTCATAAGCAGGGTCTCCATGGTGTCTTCCCAAAGGAATTTTCACATTAGTACTCTTGGGTCTGAGTTAAGTATGATCTTGCCAATTCCTGAGATACCCTCATACCATCTTTCTGATATGGACTAAGTATCCTCTATGGCATGCACATTGTGACCTTTTTCACCTTTATGGCTAAATAGCCTAAATGACTAGTGTTTCCTCTATGGTTTGAATAGACAGTTTTGTTCTAAGACTTGGGTAGCCTTTAAACTGATGACTTTTGAACCCCTACGATCTCTGTGTCTTCTATGACCATCAAAGTATAAATTCACTGCAAATTCTCTTTGATGTGTGTAGCAACTCTGGTCAGAATACCTTAATTACCTTAGTAGCTTAAATGATTTGCATATACTCTGGAATAAGAGTAGCCTCTGTGACATAGGTAGCATTTAAATTCTGAGTACACTGTAATATTTAGCCTTGATGACTTGCACAGCTTTTATACGTATGAAGTCTCTATGTCCTGAGTAGCCCCTATGACATATGTAGCATCTGTGTCTGCAGAGGCCTGCAATAACTCCATACACTTCATGACCTAAATATTACCTTGAAACTCAGTATCATCTATGAAAACATAATCTCTGTGACTTAACATAGTCTCCATAACCAGAGTAGACATTCTGAATGGCATAATATATATATAACCTGTGCAGATTCTATGAGCTATATAGTCCTTAGTGCCTGAATTTCTTCAGTAACTTGCTTATCTTCTAGGTCTGAGTGGTCTCTAGAGCTGAGATAGCATCTTAAACTTCTATGATCTGTTCAGTTCTTATACCTTTATAAGTGTCATAGCATGTCATAGAACATTTTGTATGACTTATAAGCCCTAAGGCCTGAGTATCATCTGTGCCCCATATAGCCTCTATGACATGAGTATCCTGTATATTTTTTCAAGCATGTAAGTCTTGAATAGCATCTATGACCAGATTAGAATCTTTGACTTGCATAGTCTCTATGTCTTTTGTATCTTGCTCAGTCTTAGTAGCTCTTAGTAGCTTCTAGGACTTGTGAGTAGGATACATTACCTGTGAATTTTCCATGACTTGAGTAGCACCTTGGAACTCAGTATCCTCTGAGATCAGAATTCCTCTAAGACTTGCATTGCCTTCATGAGCAGCTGAACCTCTACGACAATAGAAGTTCCTAACCATTATAATCTGTGCAGCCTCTAACATCTAAGTAGACTTTAAGATCCAAGTTTCCAAGATAGACTTAATATTCTCTAAGATCTGTGTAAATTTTATGTAATGAAGAACATATAGGTTATGCTTAACCTGAATATTATATGTATAGATGTGCCCTGCAAAATTTCAGTAACATGCAAACTTCTATGACCTCAGTGGCCTTAATATGTATGACCAGATTAGAATCTTTGTCCCAGGCAGCATCTATTACCTGTATAACTTGTATGACTGGAGTTGTCTAAAAGACCTAAGTTGCCTATAATGTTCAGTATCCATTGGGATCTTTGTATCCTCTAAGGACTGAGTTGACTCTGAACTACATATCTTCTATTACCTATACAAAATTGTAATTCATTAGTGTGTTTGACATGCAAAGTCCTGTGTATATTCTATGGCCTGAGTATATCTAAACACCGGAAAACTTTATTCCTCTATAGCCTCTATGACCTCAGCATAACCTCCATGACATGAATATCCTCTAGTTCCTATGCAGACACTAAGGTCTGTGTGGCATTTATGGCTTGAATAGCCTAAATGACCTGAGTAACATTTATCACCTAGCAGATACTATGATTCGAGTAGACTCTATGACCTGAATGTGCTATATGACCTGAATAACCCTAATTATTTGAGTAGTCTCAATAGCCTGACAAGTTTACATGACTTGTTTATTGTGTATGACCTGTAAAGTGATTATGGCATGTGTATGTATCCTCTATGTGTAGAAAAACTCCAAAATCTCAAGGACTTGAATAAACTCTGTGACCATAGTAGTAGCAAAAGCCAGAGTTGTATTGATGGTCTATGTAGCCTCTTTGACACATATAACATCTAAGGACTGATTACCATATCATTCTTGAACAGTCTAGATGACCTGTGTACATTTTCTGGAATGAGGAGACTAAATGATCTCACTGTACCCTAATAAATTTCATAGCTTCTATGACAGTTTTGTTCTAAGACGTGGGTAGTCTTTAAATTGTGACAAACCTAAATGATTCACATAGTTTATTGGGATTTATTAGTCTAAATAAACTTAGTGGACACATGTAAGACTGGATTTGAATCTATCACCAACCAAGCCCCTATGGTCAGCATAAATTATGTTGCATGCACAATCCATATTACATGTATATCCTGAGTATAATAAATGATCTGTGTAACCTCTATGGTCTCTGTAACCACTGTGATTGCAGATGCCTCATGATTAAAATTTTCTCTTTGAACTATGTATTCTTTATAAGCTGTGTAGGCTTTATCACTTTAGCTTCTTTTCTGACAAGCTTAGCCTCTATGAACTGCATATCCTTTATTGCCTGAGTAGCCCATATAATTTTCATAGGTTTTAAAATGTTGCCTCTATGACCTGGGTAATCTGTATGTCCATAGTATCTTCTAAGGCCAGCATAGCCTCTGCATCTTGATTATGCTCTATGACCTTTTAAACCTCTAGGATTTGCATAGCCAATATTGCCTATAAGTCTCTGGTCTGAGTACAACTATGTGTGTGTAGCATCTTTCACATGTACAGGTTCTATTGTGTGTTAACACTCCATATCCTGAATAGCCTTTAAACCTTCATACCTTCCATATTTTTGTAGAATGTATGGTTGGATTGACCTCTTTGATTGGTTTACCCTCTGTTAAGATTTGGTTATTAGGGGTCACCAAAAGGTCATGTAAGAGAAAATGCCAGAGTGAAAGTACTGGGTTATGGCAACTTAATAAACTCAGTACATTAATCCCCTAATAGGAATTAATAGATGGTAATTATAGGCAAGTAGGACATGGATAGAGAAGTTTGGTCATTTGGGGTTTCTCTTTTTGGTATATATTTTGTCCCAGTCAAGATTCATTCTCCCTCTCTCTCTCTCTCTCTCTCTCTCTGTCTCTCTCTCTCTTTCTCCCTCTCTCCCCCACCTGCTTCCCTTATTCCTGGTGTAATGTCACCAGCTGGATTTACTTTCCTTTGCCACCACATTTCATTTTTTAACTTTTAAAGTTTATAAGCATTGGTGAAAATGAATATTAACCATATTTTGCTGTACATATTTTCAGTTACACCAGGTGCTAAAAATTATATATTTGGATTAGTGAAATGTAGATTTATTCTTTTGATTTATTTCTTTAATTTTTATTTTGATACATTGTACACAGAGGGATAAAACTTTGTTTCTCTGGTTGTACATGAGGTAGAGTCACACTCTTTGTAATCATACATGTACACAGGATAATGATGTTTGTCTCATTCTAATATCTTTCCTTACCCCTGCCTCCTCCACACACCTCACTATTCTCTATACAATCAATATTTCCTCCATTCTTTCCTCCTCCCCCATTATGTATCATCAACCACACATCAGAGAAATCATTTGGCCTCTGGATCTATGGGATGCACTTATTCCAGTTAGCATGCTATTCTCCAACTCCATCAATTTACCTGTAAATGTAATAATTTCATTTTTCTTTATCGATAAATAATATTCCATTATATATATATATATATATATATATATATATATATATATATCACAGTTTCTTTATCCATTCATCTATTGAAGGACATTCAATTTGGTTCCACAATCTAGCTACTGTGAATTGAGTTGCTGTATACATTGATGTGGCTACATCACTGTAGTATGCTAATTTTAAGTCCTTTGATTATAGGCCTAGAAGTGGAGTAGTTGGGTCAAATGGTGGTTCCATTCCAAGCTTTCTAAGGAATTTCCATATTGCTTTTCAGAGTGGCTGCACCAATTTGCCAACCCACCACTAATGTATGAGTGTACCTTTTTCTCTCACATCTTGCCAACACCTAATATTCTGTATATTCTTGATAATAGACATTCTAATTGGGTAAGATGTTTTGATTTGCATTTCTCTTATTACTAGAAATGTTGGACATTTTTTCATACATCTGCTGATTGCTTGTAGATCTTCTTCTGTGAACTGTCTGCTTATTTCCTTAACCAACTTATTGACTGGTTTATTTGTAATTTTGGTGTAAATTTTTTGAATGTTTTATAAATTCTGGAGATTAGTGCTCCAACTAAAGTGCATGTAGAAAAGATTTTCTCACTCACTGTTGGCTCTGTCTTCACATTTTTAAATTTTTCCTTTCCTGAGAGAATGTTTTCCAGTTTGAATCTTTCCCACTTATTGATTCCTGCTTTTATTTCTCGTGCTTTAGGAGTCTTGTTAAGAAAGTCTGGTCCTAAGATGACATGATGAATATTTGGGTCTACCCTTACTTCTATTTTGTGCAGGATCTCTGTTCTCATTCCAAGGCTCTTGATCCATTTTGAGTTGATTTTTGTGGAGGGTGAGAGATAGGGGTTTAATTTTGTTTTGTTGCCTATGGATTCCAAATTTTCACAGCACCATTTGTGGAAGAGGCTATCTTTCCTCCATTGTATGTTTTTGGTCCCTTTGTCTAGTATGAGATAACTGTATTCATGTGGGTTTGTCTATGTGTTCTCTATTATATACCATTGGTCTACTTGTCTATTTTGGTGCCAATACCATGTCATTTTTGTTTCTATTCCTCTGTAGTATAGTTGAGGTTCTGAAATCATGATGTCACCTGCTTTGTGCTTCCTGTTAAGGAGTTATTTGGCCTTTGTGGGTGTCATATTCTTCCAAATATGTTTCATGATTGCTTTCTCTGTTTTCATGAGGTATTCAATGGGATTTTAATTGGAATTGCATTAAATTTGTATAGCACTTTTGGTAGTATGGTCATTTTCACAATATTTATTGTGTCTTCCAAAGAAGATGTGAGATCTTTCCATTTTCTAAGATTTTCTTTAAATTCTTTCTTTAGTATTCTGTATTTCTCATTGTAGAAGTCTTTCATCTCTTTTTTGGATTGATTCCCAAGTATTTTATTTTTTTTTCAGGACTTTTTGAATGGGGTGGTTTTTCTAATTTCTCTGCTAGTAGAGTTATCACTTATGAGTAAAAATACATTAGATCTATGAAAGTTGATTTTATATTCTTCTACTTTGCTGAATTTATTTATGAGTTCTTGAAGTTTTCTTGTGGAATTTTTTTGGATGCACAAAATATAGAATCATGTCATTGGCAAAAAGTGAGAGTTTGAGTTTGTACATATTCATATCCCTTTAAATTCTTTGGTTTGTCTAATTGCTCTGGCTAGATTTTCAAGGAAGATGTTGAATAAAAGTGGTAAAAGAGGGCATCCCTGCCTTTTTCCCATTTTTACAGGGAATGTTTTCATTTTTTCTCCATGTAGAATGATGTTGGCCATGGGGTTAGCATAGGTAACTTTTATAATTTTGGAGGTATGATCCTACTATCTCTATTTTTTCAAGTGTTTTGGGTATGAAATATTGCTATACTTTTTCTACATCTACTTAAATAATCATATGTTTCTTATCTTTAAGCCTGTGGTTTTGGTGAATTACATTTATTGATTTTTGTATGTTGAACCTACCTTTCATCCCTGAGATGAAACCCATGTTAACATGGTGCATTATATTTTTAATATTTTTATGCAATTTGCTAAAATATTGATAAGAGTTTTTGCATCTCTGTACCTTAGGGAAATTTGTCTGAAGATTTCTTTTCTCAATATGTCTTCATCTGGTTTTGGTATCAGGTTAAAAGGAGATTCATATAATGAGTTTAGAAGGTTTCCCTCCTTTTTTATTTCATGTAATGCTTTGAGAAGTATTGGAATCAGTTCTTCTTTAAAGGTCTTGTATAACTCAGCTGATAATTCATCTGGTTAGTCTCAGCAAATGGGAGGCAGTGTATAAATAAAATGCAAAAATTGGGCTAGGGATGTGACTCAATGGTCAAATGCTCCTCAGCGCTATACCTGGTACAAAAAACAATACGCAAACATAGCAGTTTATATGACTCCACTTATTCTATCTCCTTTCAAGTCTTTTTTGTTCTTTTTAGATATACAGGACAATAGAGTGCATTTTGACATATAATACATACATGGAGTTTAATATTCTAATTAGGATCTGAATGTTGTGCTTGGACATGATGTGGAGTTTTATTGGTTGTATATTCATATATGAACATAGGAAATTTACACTTGATTCATTCTACAGAATTTTCTATTCCCCCTCTCTTTTCTTTATCTCCCTTTGGTTAGTCCAATGAACTTTTATTCTGCCCTCACCCCTTGTTGTGTGTTAGAACCATGTATCATAGAAAGTTTTGGCCTACATATTTTGGGATTGGCTTATTAATGTAGCATGTTAGTGTCCAGTTTTAATTTTTAGAGTGATATTACTAATTATTAAAATTTTGATTAATTTTCTATAAAAAATTTGATGATGTTTTGGTTCTCATTTTATATCCTGTGCAGATTTGAACATACTAATATGCCATCAAACAAAATTGTCTATCAGTATGACTTTCTAAAATTTGAAATATTTTGTTTTATTTGAAGAATCTACTTTGTAGTTATATGTGTTGTACTTAATAATTTCTAACTCACATTTGACAAGTCATTGTCTCTAGGATAGTTGAAGTGTGTTTAAATAAAAATTCATGTGTTTACTACTTTTTATATATTAGGCATCATTGGTCTAATACCAGACATAGTTTAATTTTTGTTGTGGTTTAGATCTCACTGACAAGGCAAGTTGAGTACAATGTACTCACACATTAAACTCTTCTCTTTCACATGATATTTTCTCCAGAAAATAAAGTTTCTCTCCTTCCAACATAATATAAAATGTTATTTTTTAATTTATTTTATTTTTTTAAGTTTTTACTTTTACAGACTGCATTTTGATTCACTGTATACAAATGGGATACAACTTTTAATTTCTATGGTTGTACACAATGTAGATTGACATATTTATACAATCATACATGTACACAGGGTAATGATGTCTGTCTCATTTCACATAAGTAATAGGCTACTTTTGATGACATCATGTTGATAGGGTAGAAAAGGTAGACTCTCAACAAAGGACAGAGTAGGTAAACATATCACTAAACTACATCTTTTTGTTTGAGACTGAGCAGAGAAGCTAAGGTGGGTTTCATCAGATATACTCTGATTCCAATCATCTGCTCTACCTAGACATTGCTGTTCTACATTTTCTTGCAAGTATAAAAAAGTGTGTATAAAGAAATAACAGTCACAAAAATAAATTATCCAATTCAGTGAATAAGCTCTTTTCTTCAGGACAAAAACAATATCCTCCAAAGAATACATATGATTGAAAAAAAAATGTGTATGTCTGAAACTCCAAAAAATGAAACAAATATCATGAATCTGTAATGAGAGTTTTTGCATTTTTCAAATACTTATTTCTGAATATCTTTTGCTAAGTTCTAAAATCAGATAATGCCCATCACTCTATAGAAAGCAAATTGCATATACAATCAAAGAACAAACTTTTATTATTACTATATTTTCATTGTTTATGGGTTTGAATTAGAGTTCCTCCATTTGAAATGACCTACATATAATCCAGTAAATTTCCATTACTGATGGTGAAAAATTTTGTGTTTTAGAAAAACTGCCAATTCCAATTTTTTTTTTTGTCAATTTTTGGTTTGCTGTCAGAGCATAGTGGAGGCCCATCCACTACAGTTCTTAATCTCTGGTGAAATTTTGCATAGCAGAAAGTACACATTACCTGAGCAAACTCTAGAAGTCCATCAGGGACAATACTACCAGCTAAAACAGTTTTTTACCTGCTATCATTTCTACCTCACTGTGTTTTCCTAACCCATCCCACATAAGTACTTACTTTGTTTTGTAATTTACCTCTGACTCAGACAGGGAAGTGAAATGTATCAATATTTGGTGCTTTCAACTAAATCCTAACAACACTCCTGAAACCCACGAACATTGGTTAATATCTGGAGTTGTGTTTATCTTCTCCATATTTTTATACTTTCCTTATCTTTATTTCATATTCTCAACATTTGAAACTGAAATTAAAAGGTTGATAAAATATGGTTACTAAAATCAATAAAATGCTTGTTCTCATGTCACTGTTACTCTTAAAAATATTATCCAAGAACAGTCCCACTCTTTCAGTGTTCAAGAAAGTAAAGTTCCTTCATGCAAGTTTCTGACTTGTAGGTAACTCACAGTCAGCAGTCAAAGGTTTGTGTGAAAGAGTGAACTTGGTCCGTATAAGTTCAGAGCATACTGAGAAAATTGGGCCATGGTGTAATGTGTGGTTTACAAATGTGAACATGATAGTATTGTTTGAGTAGGAATGTTTTTGTTTTGTGTCTCTGTGTTATTGGAGAGATATTTTATTAATTGATCTCCTTTGCTGTGATTAAAACTTCTGTGTTTTTGTGCATATAGTATGTGTTTTAAATTTTTATGTGGTTTAGATGTTCAAAGTAATGAATTAAAACTTTCTTTTAGAAACTCAAGCAATAATAAGGTTTTTTACTCAAAGGGAACAAAGAATGTGAGACTGTAAAAATTAATGTCTATGTCCAAATCCTCAGTAAATATATTGGTTTATGTGTAGTCCACAAAGCATTTGTTTTTCTTTTTTTTCATGTAACAAAGGCAGTAATAAGAATGAGCAATCTATAATCATAAGAGAAATGGATGACATTTTCACATTTACTTAATATGAGAAACCAGACAAAATTTTTCTGTTTTATTATTCATTGTATAAAGTTAAAAAAAATAGTTGGCAAAGTTAATGTCATCAACAAAGTAATTATTTCTTATCTAAAAATAGCAAAAAATTAAGCATAGGGAACTAAAATGTTTCTGATAAGTTGTTGGAAATTGTTAAAAGAGAGTAGGGAGTGTAGGTTGTTCTAGGGAAAAATGATGGAAAACTACTACCTATGAAAATATATGAATGTGGTTTGCTCTTGGACTGGGTCAGTCAAGATCAGTCCTGAATATCCTATCATGCTGAGTCTGTTTGAAGATGTTACTGGTTTCATACTTGTTAGACAATTCAACAGGGTCTGTTGGCTCATTCTTAAACAACATTTAATATATCCAGCTTGCCTGAGAAAGTAAATTCAAGAAAGAGTTGTGGTTCTTGTATGATGTTTATATATATTTACTATTGTTAGGTAGAGAGGAGGAGTCTATTTAGTGATGCCTTCAGTGAACATTCATAGTTTACATTTGTGTAAATAAAAAAATGTTTTCTACTAGTAATGGATAGCAGTATTCTTATGTCAATGCATGATATGGGTGACTGCTTTCACAATTTCATTTGTTAAATTTTCAGAAACTTCTAAATATTGTATTACAACCTGGGTATACTTTTGAGTTACAGTTATCAAACTTCCTTGTAGTTAACTGTGATCATGTTATTTGGCTCTCTATGAGTGAAAAAGAGTGGAAGTGATATATGTCAATGCCTACTATTGACTTACAAATTCCACACCACTCCATATTCTTTCCTTTTCTAACTGTATGTGATTTTGACATTTAAGTTTTTATGGAATGGGATGCTTATAATGATAAAGTGTCTACCACCTCAGTCCAAGAATATATATTATACCATGGGGTACACATGTTCTTTGCATCTTCTTCTCTTTTATGAATTGTTACTTAAAAGAGAAGAAGATTTTTCAGGTTAATTACTATTGCCTAGGCTGTTTATACAAATGCATAGAGTAATTTTTGAGATGAAAATAATTGAACTTGATATAAAATAAGTAAAAAACAAGTTTAAATGCTTATCTTCCCCTGGCCTATTTATGTGTTTGAGGTATGTGTATCAACATGGATATGAATAGCAGTCTATACTTGGCATAGCTCAGCTTATAATCTGTAAGATCTTCAATATGTTTGAATTTGAAGGTGCATGAAATGATTTCTCCCTCCAGGTCTCTCCAGTTGACTGTTGGTAAACAAATGAGTCCCAATCATCATTGACTATATTGGATAATTGTTAGAAATTTTTGTGTGGAATATCAGACTGTACTAGAAAATATGAGCCAGATTTGAAATGTTGTGGTTTGCTCCAATTTGTCCACTACCACCAAAAAAAAAAAAATGGACCAATTTCAGTAGCCTTTTTTTTTACTGTGAATCTATATGTTGCTACCAGTATCTTACATCGTATAAAGATCCAAAACTTATATAAATTTATCATTGATGTTTAAGTGTGTTTGAGTTTTATATATTTTTTTTCTTTGAATTCCACATAAGGTTTCCTACATTTATATCTTAGAGTCTGAAAAATAACAGTTATTATACACAGGTTTATATTCCATGACCTATATACATCCTCATAAAATTTGCTTTAAAATTCTACTCTCTTTCTATTATTTCCTTCATTTTGCAGAGTCACTTTTCTTTTCAACAAAAGAAAAATTACTATTAGAATATTTACAATAATATTTTGCCAAGTTAAAAATGAAGAAGTTTACTGAAATGAATTGTGCATGTGGTCTGTGCACATAGCCAGAGAAATAAGAGCTGGAACAGTCACATGTTTGCTTTATTCTCAGCTTGGGTCAAAAGGAAGACCTCAAGAACAAGAAAAGTACCCCTTTCTTCTTTGTTCCATCCATTGACACTTGCCTTGATCTTTTTATCTCTCATTCCTTCACTCATCTTCCACTAACTAGAAAAATGACCACTTTATTCCTTTTAGAAGACTGTTTTGGTTCTCTTAGGCTCAGAGAAGAAGAAAATATATACCCTTTGATTTCTTCACAGACTGAGGGATGAAGGAGTTCTCCACATACTTCCTCTTTTGCCTCCTCATTATGGTGATACCGTTCATAAGGTTACTCATATCAGGTAAGATTCTTGCTGAATCTTAACTCTCCAAAAATTAGGTGATGATGAGTAAGAATGAAATTCATACCTGGAGAAACAATATATAATTAGACTTAGACTATCTGTTCACTTAATATCCTAAGCAGTGCTTAGTACAACATCATGATTGTTCAGAAATCAACTATCACTAAGACCTCAGTAGTGAATTATGACTTACTGATGACATGACAGTCCAGGGATTCAGACCATATTTACAGCATGACAGCATTGCTACTGTGCATCATATAAGTAGATGCCCATTTTGCATTGGATGTTGTATCATTAACTTGAATATTCATACACTACACTTGATACCAAAGTTAGAATTACATATGGACCTCTCTTGGTGTACTTTTCTACAAAAAAATGCATACATAAACATAAGATTTAAGAGCCAACAAAAATTTCAATAATTAATGTTTAATGAATCTTATTTGAAAATGTATCCAGCTTTACCATGAAATTCAGCAAATAAATTGCAGAAAATAACTTACATAAATAGGGTAAAAAGAGTGAGTTGAGCAGTCAATCCATTTATATAAAAAATTGATGGGAGAAACATCAAAATTGTGATTAAAGAAAAGAATGTAAATATGCAAAGGATATTAAAATAAAAGTAACTACAAAAAACAGGAGAAAGAGTAACATGCTAATTACTAATCTCAGGTAAAAATTAAAACACATTATATATAAATATATGGTGTGGATTAGGAATTGGGATTAGAGAAGGCAAATTTTTTCAAATTGATAAAATTTAAAAATAAATACAAAATCAGGATATATTCACAGAGGAAGAAAATGAAATGTTTTAATATGTTCATAACATCTCAGGATTAAAATCATTTCTCTGAATTATTTATTCACACAATCAATATTTTAAATTTCCTCTTAGCGGATGGATTTCAAACTTTAATATCATGTTTTTGATTTATTGAAATTGCAACAACACAGATTTATCAGGCTCATTATTTTCAAAAAATGCAAGAATTTTTAAAAATAGTATGTAATTTAAAATAGTATGATTCATTTTGTTAGAATAACTTCTCTATTGATTTCCACCATCCCTTCTTTATTCATACATTCATTTAAAGAGCTTTATTGATATATGTTTATTATTTATCAAAGCAGCTTATTTTGGGTATACAATAGAATGGGTCTGATTCAGCTACCCATTTTGCCTTCTATGTACCTATTGGGATAGATTTGCTATTTCTTTGGGAAAACATTTATCTCATGATGAGAATTTTGATGTTCATGTAGAAAACTCTGAACTCACTTATAATTTTATAGAATTTTTAAAATTTTGAGTTTTAACTTATGTAGCAGTGATACAAAATCACTGTTATTTTAATGACTAACATGATATAAATCTGTGAAAGTATTTGGATAATTTTGAATAATTTAGCTAGTTCTTTCAAGTACCTTCTTTTGTGAGCACTTTGCTATATAGTGGGTTATAAAATTCCAAATTTTCTGATGTTTCAAGTCAGTAGAATTGTGTTGATGAAAAAAAGTTTTCCTGTGCTCTTATTAACAATAGACAAAATGTTGGCATTAACTATTTAGCATATGATTTTAAGAATAACAACAAAAATATTCAAGAACAGGAATAATGTTCAACAAAATTGTTGACTGTTATGGTTTGGGTCTAAGAATGCTCCCTGTAAAACTCATTCATCAGGCGATGAAACATCATTCAATGATGAGGATACTGGACAATGGAAGCTATAACATTAGCTCTGGAATAATTCATTTGTCAAAATAATAACTAGAATGGAAAAGAGAGTTTTAACAGTAAGCAGTTAGACATGGGTTGATAAAGTAGGACATTGGGAGAATTGAGTTGGATTTTAGATTGTCCCTGGATTCTTCCAATATCTGGTTATTGACTGCCATGTGGTGAAAAAAAAATCCTGTGCCACTTTGTTCCATAATGATGGTATACCCATTGTAGACCCAGAAAATTGGAGTCATGTGATCATGTACTTTAACATAGGAAATTATCATTGAAGATACTATTTTTTTAATTTGTTCCTCACAGGTAGTATATCAAGGATTTTATTGGTAAATTTAGGTAATGGATACATAGAATTACCCTGTATTTTTTTTTCAATTATATGTAAGATTCTCCTAAAAAATATATTATTTGAAACCTGAGGAAATCTCAAGTTTGACTTTAAAAAATAAAATAAAGTTTATATCCCAAATTGTAATTGAAATCAAAGGTAACATGTCTCAAAGTAAAAAAAATGCATTAAGAAATCACTATGACTCACAAAATATTAAGTAATTTTTCTGTCTTATTATTATCAAAACTGTCATTCTTATAATTAACTTTTTCTCCATTATCAAGGCAACACAGCCAACTCACAAATAATACAAAAGTCCCTAAAGACAGTGAAGTACTTAAGACCACAAGCTTGCTTCTTCAAAGTCCACTTATTTTGACTTTTTCCTTTTTAGTAAAGGGGGTGCATGGAGGGTAAATACTAATATATTTCTCATAAATGTAATAAGTTAAATAACTTGTATTATGTAAGTCTGTCACATAATAAAAAGCCCCAACAAAAATGCAAAAAAATATGCAAAAATGTATGCAAATCCTGCAAATGATTTTGCAAATATCCTTAAACATTGGCAATCATCAGTGCCATGTGACTATCAGAAAAAAATTGCATTTACACCATATTAATTTAAATGTTTTCTATTTTTCTATGAATTTTAGGAAGTTCAGAGGTTAATGTGAAGCTCCATCCAAAAAATATGTTATATTTGTGATTTCCTTTTACTCTAATCTAAGTTACTATTTCTGTTTTGTATTTTATCTCTGTGTTTAACTTTCTTTTCTTATTTTGAATTACAGCATTATAATGATATATAGTGGTTGGGTTCATCATTTTTTCAGGAAAGCATTATTTTAGTGGTTGCATTTTTTGTACATCACATGAAGATTCATTTCAGCAGTTAACAAATTGGACTACAATTTACTCTTATCCAGTCCCTTCTACTACATTTTTATCTCCCTTCCTCCATTGAGTTTTCCTTGTACTATATTCTGCTTTTTCTGAGCTTTCAGGTACTTATCTATGTCTTTTTAATAACTCTTTTGTGGATATATATGATAGTGAGATTCACTTTGGTGTATTTATACATGTAGAAGAGAAAGTTAAGTCACATTCATTCCACAAACTTTCTCCTGTTTTCATGGGATTTTTCTCCTACATTTTTTCTTTCACTATCCTTTTTTCCACTTTTTTTTTATAAATTTTCTATATCTGAAAAAATATTTGAATTTTGGCTTCATGTCTGAGTTATTTCACATAGAATAATAGTCTATTAAAGCACATATGTACCAAAAAATGTCACAGTTTCATTCTTTTTGATAGAATACTATATCATTGTATATATATATGCCAGATTTTCTTTATCCTCTCATCTATTGAAGGGAAACTAACTTGATTTCATAGATTGGCAATATTGAGTTGTGTTGTTATAAGCATAAATGTGACTGCCTATTACTTTTATGCTGAATTTAAATACTTGCTATATATTCAGAGTACTGGTAGAGTGTCATAGAATGGTTTCATTTATTTTGTTTGCTTTTGTAAGTTCATCATAATCTTTTTTTATTATTTTTAATAATTTATTTTGATTCATTATGCACAAATGGGGTAAAACTTATTTCTCTGTACATGAAATAGAGTCATACATTTTGTGTAATCATACATGTACATAGGGACATGATTGTCTCAATCTGCTATTTTTCATTCTCCCACCTCTTCCACTGCTCTTTCCTCTATACAATCCATTCTTACTCCATTATTGCCTCCCTCATAACCCTGTTAGGTATCATCATTCACTTATCAGAGAGATTACTCCTCCTTTGTTTTTTGGGGATTGACTTATCTCACTTAGCATATACTTCAACTTCATCCATTTGCCTGCAAATGTCATAATTTTATTCTTCTTTATGGCTGAGTAATATTCCATTGTGTATATATACCAATCTCTTTATTAATTCATCAATTGAGGGGTATGTATGTTGGTTCCACAATCTAGCTATTCTTAATTGATCAGCTATGAACATTGAAGTGATTGCATCACTGTAGTATGCTGATTTTAAGTCCTTTGGGTATAGGCCAATGAGTGGGAGAGCTGGGTCAAGTGGCGATTCCATTCCAAGTTCTCTAAGTAATCTCCACACTGCTTTCCAAAGGGACTGCGCTAATTTGCAAACCCACCAGCAATGTATGAGAGTACCTCTTATCCCACATCCTCACCAACACCTATTATTGCTTGTGTTCTTGTTAATCACCATTCTAATTGGGTAAGATAAAATTTTAGAGTATTTTGATTTGCATTTCTCTTATTAATAGAGATGCTGAACCTCATATAAATAGAGCAAGCAATCATGAAATTCATTTGGAAATATAAAAGACTCAGAAAAGCTCAAGAAATTCTCAGTAGGAACAGTGAAGCAGGGGGTATCACAACACCAGAATTTCAAATGTAATACAGAGCAATAAAAAAATGGCATGGCACTGGGACAAAAATAGACAGGTAGATTAATGGTACAGAATAGATAACACAGAGACAAACCCAAATAAATACAATTTTCTCATACTAGACAATGGTGCCAAAAACATACAATGGCGAAAAGATAGCGTATTCAACAAATAGTGCTGGAAAAATTGGAAATACATATGTAGCAGAATGAAACTAAACTTCTATCTCTCACCCTACACAAAATTCAAAATGGATCAAGGACCTTGGAATCAGACCAGAGATCCTGCATCTTATAGAAGAATAAGTAGGTCCAAATCATTTTTTTAATTGAGACATTACCACAGTAAAATCCAGAGTGGTGGCACCATTTTACAACCCCACCCAAAATATATGAGTTTACTTTTTCCACACATTCCTGCCTCCAGGTATTATTTGTAATCTCATTTATTTCTCTTACTGCCAAAGTGAGAAGAAATAACAATGGAGATTTTAATGTCATTGCTCAATTTTTAGGAATGTTTAACATTTTTTCATTCATTTGTTGAGTCTGTATCTTCTTTTGAGTAGTGTCCTGTTCTTTTCCCATTTGTTATTTGGCTTATTACATGTCTGTCAAATTTTTGAATTCTTTATACACTCTGGATATTAACATGTTATTGTGGGATATTTATTTTTGAAATTTTCTTATTAAATTCCTATTAAAGTATTGCATTGATTTATGTGATTTGTCTTCTTTTTTTACTAAACTTATTAATTATTCTATAAGTATTCTGAGAGTCTTTTGAGTCCTTTAAAAATATAAATTTGTCATCAGCATGTAATTTGAATTCTTTATTTTCTATTCATATCTCTTAATTTCCTTCATCTGCCTAATTGATATGAATAGAATTATAATCAGTAAGATGAATAGAGATGATGAGAGTGGACATACTTGCTTTATTCCTGCTTTTAGAAGAAATGACTTCAGGTTTTTGATTTCAGTATGATGTTCTCCTTGGTATTTTCATGTGTAAACTTTACAGTAGTGCAGTAGTTTCCTTGTCTCTGTAGACTTTCTAGTACATTAAACAAGAGTGGGGACTGTACTTTTTCAAATTCTCCTTCTGCATCTATTGAGATAACCATGATTCTTGTCCTTAACACTATTTATGTGGATAATTAGTTTATTGATTTTAAAATGTTCAAACTTATATCACTGCAATAAAACCTGCTTGATCATATTGCACTTTCTTTTTAACAATTATCTTCTATTTAGTTTGGGAAGATTTAATTAAGAACTTGGATTAGATTTTTTTTTCCATATGGTACAACTGAGGCTATCCAGACCTTATATTTATTTGTTGTAAGACTTTTGGTAGCTTGCTCAATGACATTATATGATCCTATTCTGTTCATATTGCCCATATTCTAAAGATTTAATTTTTGCAGGTCATATGTCCCTAGGAATTTTTCAATATTGTCAATATTTTGCAGCTTATTTTCATATCAAACTTAAAATATTTTATGATCCACTGGTATTTAGTTGTGCCTGTGATTATATTTTCCTTTCAATTCCATTTTCTTAGTTTTGTCTTTATTTTGGTTAGTTT
>NW_025920202.1:520426-576881 GCF_902686445.1 Sciurus carolinensis
TCTAAGACATGTCCCAGGGTATTCAATAAGACCTTGTAATGAAGTTTGAAACTTCTGTAAGTAGTTACTATCTACCTACTTTTAAATATATACTTCATATTAATGTTTTATTAGTAGATTTATTTTTTATTTTAATGACATACTTCATAGTCACTTATTCATTTTTTTAAAACATGTGATCAAAAGAAAATCATGAAATTCCATCAATATTGCACTATGCTTTATGTACGATAACTTTCTATATTCTACGACTTAGATTTAGAATATATTACAATATTTCATAGAAACATTTGTCTTTAAATTACACAGATCACTATAAACATTCTGTATTATTCAAGATTGACACCACCAGCAAAGAGATAATAATATGAGATTATGCATATGACATGCTTTACACAATGCCCAGAAGACAGTAAGCATTTTAAATTACTAACTCACTGTAATCATTATTTTGTCATCATTTCAAGAGCTCTAATAGTCACTAATTTTAAGTGAAATGTTTCTGTTCAGTACATTGAATAAAATTATCTATCAAGAATTTTGTTATGTAAATATAAGCAAGATTTATCTCATTCATACGTGAACACAGCATTATTTTTTAGGTTTCATTTCCTAGTGAAAGGCCCCAGCTCTATGTCTTAAACCCATAACCTAGGTCACTCCACCCCAACCCCCCCGGGAAGGTTGCACGACTTACCCGGAGGTTGTCAAACTGATAAACAGGTTGAGAAAGAACAGGGCGGTTGGGGAAGCACAGACCATCTCTGAACAAACAGGAACTGATAAGCAGGAACCATAAAGGTGTCAAGCAAAAATTTCCAGGAACATAGTACGAAAAACGACCCTACCCTTTAGGTGACCCATGTGCGGGATTCAAAATAGCCAATAAGATACCTGTTGCTTACCGCGCGCGCAAAACCTGCCCCTTTACCCTATAAAAAACCTGTACCCCAAAAGCCCGGTGTGCCAGTTCACCGAAGCTCCAGCTGAGGTTTTGCTGAGCACCCGCAGGTGCCTGTGTACCAATAAATAGCCTCTTGCTTTTGCAGCCAGTGTCTTCGCGTGATCTTCCTTGGACAGGGGGATGGAGGGTCTTTCACTAGTACTGCCTCACTTCATCCCATGCTCTGTTCTCTCTACACCTTTTCTCTATTCTACTGATCTCCCTAATATTTTCATGAAGGTCACCACCATTTTTTCTTTCCTTTCCAACATCAAAATATGAAAGAACATTTAACCTCTATTGAGCCAGGCTTATTTAACTTAGCATGGTGTTCTCCATCTCCACTCATTTACAAACTAAAAAGGAAATTCCATGCTTCTTTATGACTGTGCAGAACTCCATTGTGCACTGTGACATAAATTTGAGAAGACTGTCCTTGTGTGTACTATGAAGACACATCTAGAAAGAAAATGTGTTTGTCTTGACTAGTCTATACATACAATAACTTCCATTACACTTCAATAACTGGAAGTACTTTCAGGCTGTGGAAAGTGTTTATTAGAAAGATTTGTGCCTGCATGAAATATACTGGTAACTTCTGTTTCTCTTGACTTACTAACTGAGGCCAAGGGACATGAGAAATGTTGCACACAAAGGGAATTATATTCTTAAGGTGTTGTGGGGGTGCACATTCAAGTAATAAATATCATTTCCACCTCCAATTTTAAGTGTAAATCCTGTACATCTGGATAGAGGCTGAAGTAGGTCTGGGAATTCAACTTTGTCTCATCTGACTCCAAATTTCTTAGGATTTATTTTAAACAATTACTTTATATCACTCCTTGGCTTGAGGCAGTCACACTGGTTAGTGTTCTCAAAGGAAAAAAAAAGTTTTGAAACAACTAATGACACTTTTCTGTTTCACATCCTTTTCATACATTCTACAAATAGGATAGAACACATCATATTTAGTAAACTCAGAGTTATGACTCAAATTTCAGTATAATTTTACACTACAGTGATCTAAAACATTGTCTTCCAGAATACCATGATTTGTAGTGTCAAAATATTCCATTTCTCAAGTTATGAAAATGAAAAACATCATTATCTTTTCTGTAAATTGAACTTCCATTTCTGAACTGAAGAATGTATTAGGACAAAATGTGCTTGGTGCAACACACATGGTAAATTATAAGATGCAAATTTATTGATGGAGGAATGTTTTGTGATTTTTTAGAACTCCAAAGAGATGACTTCAACAAAGACATTGGTTCTTGGCAGTTTTTCTAATAGCCTCAGAAAAGAAAGGGGTGCTCCTTAAGCAAAACTGTTCATTAAAAATTTGCAAATACAGGTAATCCTCATTGTGCAAAGGAAAACATGAAAAAAAGAGGTTAAACCAAGAATACAGATCATGTAGGCTAGAGTTTCAGTCCACGTGCTACCTTGCAGATTGAGGATTCAGAAACAGGTAAAAGTCAATATAGGAAATTATTATTTTTCATTCATTTTCTCTTTCACTCAATGAAAATCTAAAAAAAAAAAAGTACAGAAAATATAAGTTGTCTGAAATTCTTCCCTGAAAAAAATACAATGTATTTAGCATAGATGAATTCTGCAGCATTTCACAATATTCTAAACAAGGTCTCTTAACAATCTTTCTGATAAAATTAAAGTGCATCTTTATTTTCCAGTATAAAGACAGGAATACTATCACTTGGAGAACCCAACCTTAGTAGTTGAGACTTCCAGATCTGTTCTGGGAAAGCGTGCTGTGCTCCCCACCACATTCTCAGGTCAATTCCATTCCAAATGTGTTTCATTGGTACTCTTTTCACATATATGGCAAGCTGGTGGTTTTATATTATATGCTGTTTCCACTTTATAATTGATAAACAATTGATCATTCATCAAAAGCCATTTTAATAGGCTCCAGAAATTATCAAATATACAGATATGTGAAAAGTGTGTATTTGTGCATATACAGATATCCATAACTATTGATTTCACTCTTTTAAAAGTGTCATGCTTGCAGAAATAAGGTATTCCAATGCTTCTTTAACAAAGAGCAGAGACCTTCCTTCAGTACAGTGGAGTCACAGTGAGCATAATTGACAAGGTTAAGTCACAAAAGACTGAAAAATATCAAAAGATTATTGGGTGTATTCAGTGGGAAAGCCTGGGAGGCCATCCTTATTTAGCAGAATCAGACTAGGTTGAGCCTTGGGACACAGAAGCCCGGCTTCTAGGAACTGCCAGGAAGCATGTGGTGCTGCATGAGAATGGTTCCCTAACTCCTTCTAGTATATTTCCCCTTAAGAGAATGGCACCCCTAACTCCACCCTATCCTATCTATCACAGAAGAATCTCCTCCCAGTCCTTGCCCCCTTTACCTGTATATTATAAATAAATGAGAGTTGGATGAGTTGTAAGAACCAAGAGCTGGTATGGTCAGACTTGTCATGGCCCTTCTCATTTAAAAAGAGTATTGGCTCTTGTGTATTTATTGAGTAGATAAGTTTTCTGGGTAATTGAGTGATGTACAGCCAACATCCTCCTCCGGCAGTTCATCCTTTTCTTATCCACATGGGACGTGGCAGAGAGGACCCCACATTTGAAACCTGAACTGGGGCTGTTCAAGAGGATTTTAGAAGAAAGAAAAAAGGTAAGGTGTTGACCCCTTTCCATGGGAAGTGCATGCATGTGAATAAGTTTAGTAGTAAGAAAGGAAATGGAAATCAATTGTGTGATGTTAAGACTGGAGAATTTGCTTTCTACAGAGATAGAAATAAAAATAGATCTATTCAGCTATATCCAATACTTAGTCAAAGTGAAAACTCAGTGGAAAGAATGCAACTCCTACAGTCCTGGAAATGTAAATGGAGACCTGGTTGCTTTAAATAATGCAATCTTGATCAGGCAGGTCTGCCTGCACCTCTCTGACTGTGTGAGACCGAGACCTAATTTGGCTTAGATAGGTGTAAAAGTTTAGAATCCTGAGAAGCAAAGATCCTAATTATAAATTCAGGGAAAAAATTCTGACTTAAGAAGGAGAAATTACTCTGTGAGTTTCCTAGTTTAAATATGTGTGTTCCTGCAATGGGTTCCAGCCCTCCAGAAACAGTATGGTTTCTGCTGTCTGTGGGAAGGATGGAAGCCTACAGAAAATGGCTGCTCCCTACTGTGGCAGGCGAGACCCGGGGCCCAGGATTACGCCACATGCATCCAAGATGGCAACTGGCAGAGAGTCAAAGGGTGTGCTGAATGCACCTTGAGAAAAACAGGAAGCGTTTACTGTTGGCTGTATGATAATTAGTTCAGCCGCTTAGCGCGTGGACAGATATGTCTTACATGTATGCTTGAGCTCATGATTGCTTGACCTTTAATAGGATTGGATGGACATATCTGGTTACAATTGCTTATGCATGAGACTACTTATATATTGAGGGTGTTATGCGAATAAAGCGGAAGCTGCTTCATGAACTTTTGAAGTGTAGGTGTCATTTGTCCCGCTGGTTGGCGGCAAGCGGCACCCTACTCAGGCAAAGTCCCTCAGGGCCAAGTCTCTTGAAGAGAGGAAAAAGAGCAAGGGCATTGGAAGCACAATGACAGGCTATGGAAATTTAGTTTGGATTGTAATAGAAAGTTACTTTTATTTGGATGGAGATGTTGATTTATGGACTTTGGGAGAATTTAATCACTGGTCTTAGAAAGACTATTAATAACTTAAATCTAAAATTCAGAAATATTAATCCTCCAAAACATCTTTGTGTTCTGGGGAATTGTTAGTTGATAAAAAAGAAAAAGTTTCAGAAACTAGCCCCATGCATGTTTCTGTAAACACCTGATAGTGGGAGCAAAGTTTCTATTCAGAGGACTGGAAGGCATTCAGATGTAGAGGAAGATGAGTTAGCATGTGACCTCTGTAATATACATTTGAAAAGTCCTACTCTAGCATGTCATCTTGCTCTTAGGGAAGATAAATTGAATGGAGTTCAGACTGCCTTGGACATGCTTACCAAGACAATTTGCTGATTTGGGACAATAATTGACTTATGATTTACAAACTTATGCTCAAATAAATGAATATTCACAAAGAACATAGAAAAAATTACCTGCCCAGAGAGAAAAAACTCTAGACCCCAGACAAATTCAGCAGGGACCAGAGAAAAGAAAATTTAAACTTTGTAACAACAAACCTAGACAGTGTTGCCACAAGAAGTTGGAGATAGTCCTCACCTGTAGAAAAACCCTAGGCTAAGAACTTAACAAAATTCATAGATAAAACATTTGTAATTGTTCTCCAATTTGAAGATGACATTTTTTATGTGCTACCACACAAGACATATATCAAGGACCATTACAGAAGCTTCTAGAGATAACTGGATACTACTGCAGACCTTGGATTCCTGGGTATAGGAAATTAGCTAAGCCTCTTTACAAAACTCTACACCAAGGAACAACTGCCCTGATGAGAGAATGAATACATACTGAAGGTTTTTAAAATTTCAAAAAGGGGCTTTACTTCCAACTCCTGTTCTAAGCTTACCTAAGGAAGATCAGTCAGTCTGTAATAATTCTCCTCTGTGATTGGTTTCTCCCAGCCTGTGAAAATTCCAATACAAAGAACCGTGCGCCATCTTCTCTCTCTCTCTTGCCCTTTCCCCTTTCCCCCTGAGCGGACCAGTTTTGTCCGCTTGAATAAAAGTTCCTTGTGTGAGACCTGTATCTGTGGAGCATCTTTTCTGGGAGTTATTGATGAACCAAAACTGCCCCCTTTACATCTAACTAACAGAAGATATAACTTGTTTGTCACTGAGAGAAAAAAACACTAAACATTCACTGAAAAGTACTGGATAGACAGGCATGAACAAATCAGGCCAATAGTCAATGGCATATCTCAGTAAGGAGATTAGCATAGTAACTTCATTCTCAAAAGTAATAGAAAATAAGGTCTCATGATTTTGTCATCCAAACCTGTCCTAAAATAAGGGTTAAAATGCCCTTCTCATCAAAATTTTGCTGGAACCAATAATCTTTCTTTTAGTTCTCAATGAAGACTTAAATTGAAATGTAAATGGAGAAACCTGCAGGTTCACTAAGAGACAACTCAGATTCCAAGAAAAAAATTTAAAAATTTTAACCAAAACTTCATAAAAGACCTTCTGATTGTGCTTTCGGCAGATTAATATTTTGTTTTTTAGGAATGATTTTAAAGACTGAATAACAATTATCAGGACAAAAGTCAGCGACCTGAATTATTTGAAATTTTCTTTTTATCTCTTAAATTCTTACACAAATTAAATCAATCTTTAATGCATGTTCACTGCTATGTATCTTCACTTAAAATTAATTATAAAAATTTTCTTTTTGACTGATCTACAAATGTATACACACTATGCGTACATTTACATGATTTCAAAATTTACTTACAGTTTAAGGAACATGCTCACACTTTAAAATTATAATAAAAATGATTTATATAACCTTAATTCATGTGAATTAATGAAATTTAATTCATATTGGGTAAATATCTAAAAATAAAAATAAAAGGCTTCTTTATATTTATTTTCTCACATTCCAGGTAAAAAACCTTTTAATTCACATTTTTCAGGTGGTCAAATAAATAATAAATTGTTTTATTCTATAATATTTAAGATATATATTCCTTGTTCCTAATGTTTTATTTAAACAGGAAAGAAATTACTAATATTATTATTTACACTTTTTGATATCTTGACTTTTGCAATTAAGAATAAGTAAATTTAATTTGAGGAGAATAAAATTATAATTATCTATGCTTTTATTACAGGAGATACTTAATCGATTTACAAGGATGGAATGCTAAACGATCATTGATTGGAACATCATCTACTAAGTGTAAAAACATCAGATATTCCTAACTAAAATATATATGAACTTTAGACATATTTGTAATTTGGTTAATAAAAGGTCTAAAATTGCTTTATTCTCTCTTTTCTCATTGAGAACCACATACTAGCACTTAAAGTATCAGGTATAATATGTAAGTGCCTAAAACTTTTTTTTAACCTGATAAAAATAGAAGAGCATAGCATGTTGAATAAATTAAAACAACATTTGTGCAAAATAATTTTTGAAATATTTATATGTAATTAAAATGGCTATATAAAATTGGCTATATTATTTAAATTGGCTACATAAAATTAAATTGGCTATATATAATTAACACAATCAGCTAAAAAATAAAAGAATAAAAGTTTTTATTCTTTAAATTCTACTGTTCTATTATAAAGGATGGTTGCAAATATAGATAAGATCTTTTCACAAACACTTATTCATTAGACCTTCTTACTGAAAGAGAGAAGAAAAAGAAAATGCTTAAAATATTAATTTATCATCCTAATAAAATAATTTCTTATGCTTATTGAATTTCTACTATTTTTTTAAAAAGTTAATTTTACATATATTATGCTTTATACAATTTGGTTTAACAATAACTTATTTTAAAATACAACCTTCCATTCCAAATTTTAAATTTCTCTTTAAAAGTCAAATTTGATTAATATGAAAACATCAATGACTATATTTTAATTAACCATAGTAATTAGTACTGACTTATTATATTAATTTTATTCTTGTTTTCCAGATAAAGAAGTTTTTAAAATATTAGATTTACAGTGATATGTTATTAAGCTGATGTTCCCCAAACTAAAATCTTCTCAATAATGGTCTCTTACAAACTTATATAATAATAGCAATTTAATTAAAAAATAAATTATATCATTTAATATTTTAAAATTAAATAAATATGTTTACAGTTTTTGTATTACTCTCTACATTAGAAAGTAAACTTAACTATGTTTTCAGAGAATGTTCAGAAGATACTGGCTTATTTAAAGTCTAACCATATGGGAAGTATTTTGACACCTTCCCCTGTTAGGGGTCGCTGGCTCAGTTGTGGCTTGATGGTAGCTCCCAGAAAAACACTCCACAGACACGAGAACTCACGCAAAAGACTTTATTTTATGGGGACGGATAAGGTCTGCTCGGGGTGGAAAAAGAAAAAAGAAGAACATGGCCCATGGCTTCTCCCAGATATTGGAATTTATCGGCTGGGAGGAACCAATTGTGGAGGAGAATTCTTGCAGACTGACTGATGGATCAATAACATGTTAGAATGTAATGTGGGAGGCAGCAAGATGGTGGCAGTGTAAGCCGGAAATTTCTGTGTAAGCCGGAAATTCCTGTAACGTAAGTGGCGGGCAGAATGCAGACTGACAGGTGATGGGGAGGCTGTAAATTTCTGTAATGGAAGAGGTGGGTGGAATGCAGATTGACAGGTGGTGGGGAAGTGGGAAATTCCTGTAACAGGAGAGAAAGGTGGCTCTATACCTTACATTCCCCAGAGGGTATGGAAGCTCTTGGCATGTCTGTTTCATGTTTCAGATGTGATATTAGATTGTGCTACTTAATTTATATTAATCCAAAGATTAATATAAAATAAAATAATAATCAGATAAAGAGGCTAAAGATGGCTTCAGAATTATGGTATCTTCCCTATATTTTGTCAAGAGACCCACTTAGAAAAAATTTAGTACACATAAAAAATTGTTTTGGAGGTTCCAGCAATTATTATTAACATTTATTAAATTTTCTAAACTGCTTTCTATAAATAAGTTCAGAGATATACATATTTTGCACATACACAATTATATTGTTCATTTTAAAGCTTTGAACATTGTATTAGATTGCACACTACTATAGTATGCTTTTGCAGCAATATTTTAATTCCAGGTTTTTTTCTTGTATTTTATTTATCCAAAACTTTATGTTGGACATTTGGACTATTTTTACTACTTTAAAACAAGATTTTTTAACATATTCATACAACAATGTCTTTATACATAAAGATTATCTTTCCATAGAACCCTTAAAATACAATTGCTGGATCAATGATATAAATTTTTAAGATTTTTAAATAATGTACTAAAATGCTATCCTGAAGTTAATTTAGAAAAATAAGACCATTACCTCTAAAACAAATAGGTCACAAGACTAATTTTCAATGTCTATACTGACTACACTTTATATACTTTTAACTTAGTCCACAATTACAGACAAAATCAAATCCTATATTTGGTGGAAACTGGACCTTCCCTTCTTGTAATCCCCTTTTCAACTTAACAACATTGACTTTAACAATATGTAACTTTATTAATCTTTCTGTTCAAATAGAAATATTTATTAAGTCACTACCTTTTTTTTCTTTTTTGGGGGATGCTGGGAATTGAACCCAGGGCCTTGTGCATGAGAGACAGGCACTCTACCAATTGAACTATATCCCCAGCCCAGGTCACTTCTTATAGTTTAATTATGTGTGCAATGCTAGGCCATTGTCTACAATTGAAAGTTAGTAATACTCCAGTTTAGAGTAATTTTTTTCTACAATTTAATTTAATAAAAATAAAAATATAAAGGGGGAAACAGATCACTATGTAAAGCTACTTAATTTCAAAAATTTTTTCTAAAAATTATATTAGGAATTTCACTGCTGCTGAGTGATACATGGAGCAATAGAATGCACCAGATTTTACAGTAAGATTTTAAATCTCCAACCACAATATTTATATGTTAGCTTTATTGAGCTCTCAGGTAAGTGAAATTTGTGGGAAATATGTTGGGTCCATTTTTCAGATCCATCTTTAATACATCCAACATTGTGGACTGGAGAATCAATCCCAATATTTACTGATGATATTCAAGTGATGGAAGGTTTTGTAGAAACTCACATTACACCCATCCATGTGAATGGATTTGACTCTACTGGCTGTAATGGAACAATATCTATATGCTGGTTCCATGATACACTCTGGTTATGTAGATGTAGCCTATAAGAAAAAGACAGCATAAGGAGTACCTGGGATAACCAATTATACTGGTCCTTGGAACTTTGGATTATGTTCAAACAATTATTAGAATTGGACTTTCTCATAGTACAGTCAGTCATTTTTATGAAATATCCACCAATATCTTACTCCCTTAATTGTTCTACAATAGAATCTGCTGTCTTTGCTAAATGGATAAAATAGACAAATGTCTTGACAATGCTACATATTTCAAAGGTGATGGATGTTTTTGGATTGACCTTCAAAAATTGATGAAAGACAGTTATATCAAAATATCTTTAGAAGATTTGAAGCCAGAAAGGCCTTACTTGGCAACATTGCCACTAAATGTGTCACTTTTAATTCTAAAAAGAATTTGCAAACAACCATATTTAATCTAAATCTTTAATGCTATGAAAGATCTAAGAAACTAGGCAACTAATTGAACTCTTTAAAACTATTTTCAGTATACAAAATAAGATTAAATGTACAAATATTGTGATTTTTGAAACTCAATGTAATTTGGACTATTCTCTATTATATGGATATTACTTTGCACTGCTGTTAACCATTTAATAAACACCAAATCGGAATCCAACAAACTGATTGATATTACACTAGAAAGATGAATAATTCACATTTATATTCTAACAGTTATTTCTTTTATGATAATTTGATTCATATATCTTTTAATATAATCTTTTAGGTTCCTTTCTGTTCCCACATTCACTATATCTAGGGGCATGATTTTTTCTTTTAAAATACTATGACCTCTGAAAGTTAAGTAGTAATAAAATGATTGAGATTAAATTAAATGCTTTAGCAGCTACTATTACAAATATCAGTAATGAGCCTTTTGCTCTCAAATTTAAACAAAGGCTTAAATGCCATAATGACTATAAGCATGTATGTTGTTACAACTAAATATCATACTTCCCAATGGGACTAAGATATAATTAAATATAATCTAATGCACATTTGACATAACAGTAATAATAGCCTGGATTTTGTAAAATCACATCACTACATTAAGGATATTCAAAAGAATTGATCTCATGGACTCTGCATTTTGGTTGATCAGATATTTACTAAATTGAATGGTATAATATTGAAATATGTTTGCTATTGATTCTTTTATTGTGATGACAATAGGTTGCCATACTCTCAGAACCAAGAACCAGGACCTCAGAACAGTTCTCAGAACCAAGAGTTGGGACCTCAAAGCAACTCTCAGAATCAAGATC
Organism: Sciurus carolinensis; assembly: GCF_902686445.1. NCBI lineage: Eukaryota > Metazoa > Chordata > Mammalia > Rodentia > Sciuridae > Sciurus > Sciurus carolinensis. Next base: position 531,481 of record NW_025920202.1, read on the forward strand.
TGGAGCCTCAACATAACTGCCCATCATTTGAATTTTAAAATATTAAAAAGGGGGAGATGTAAGAAGTCATCCTTATTTAGCAGAATCAGGTTAGGTTGAGCCATGGGACACAGATGCCTGGCTTCTAGGAACTGTCAGGAAGCATACAGTGCTGCATGGGGTGGTTCTGTCTCCTTCCAGAATATTCCCCCTTAAGAGAATGACTCCCCCAACTCCACTCTAATCTGTTCATTACAGAAGCTCCTTCCAGTCCTTGTCCCCTTTACCTGTATATTATAAGTAAAGGAGAGCTGGGTGAGTTGTAAGAGCCAAGAGCTGGTATGGTCAGACCTGTCATGACCCCTCTCATTTAAAAAGAGTATTGGCTCTTGTGTGTTCATTGAGTAGATAAATTTTTGGGGTAATTGAGTAATGTACAGCCAACATCCAACTCTGGCAGTTTACACTTCTCTCATCCACATGGGATGTGGCAGAGAGGACCCCCACAGAGAATAAAGCATCTTGTTATGCTTCATGCTTATCTCATTGCAATAGGACTCTAAACTTTGAGCTGTTTTTCAAGTTTATAAGCTGAAGGTAAAAGATAACATATACCTAATACCTGTCCATAGATCTAAATTGTGTCTGGTGGATCAATCTGCATTTCTACCCTAGTAGGAAAGAACAGATTTATATCTCTCTGTGAATTCATTTAAGCATTTCCAATTCAACTTTTGTAAGTTTTGGAACTTTGGAGATCATTGAACTGTTTATAACATCATACTTGTTCTTTTATTAATTAATGATTTAAGTAATATATTTTTATCATCTTTCAAGTTTAACATTATTTGTAAGCATATCATAATTTTATCCTTTTAAAATCAATTTTTTACTGCCTAAATTACACAAAATGTTGATTAATAAACCACAATGTATAGAATTTAATGTTTTCTCCCTCTGAATGATTTACACCTTTAAAAAAGTGGATGTAGTATATTGCTGCATGACTTTGGCTTCTGGTGTCTTCAATAACTGTACAATATTATGTTGATAAAGATGTGTCCCAAGAGCACTGGGTAGTAGAAAAGTTGCTATAGAATAAAACTAAGTAATCAGTCAAGGAAATAATGTTGTGATTAATGAACTTTCAAAGAGCTGGAGTACTGCTTTTAAATTAGTGGACCTGTCTTTCCTACTCTCTTATAAAGGAGATAGTGTTAGGTATAAAGCAACCTTTCTCTCCCGCTAACCCAGCCTCCCAACCCACCTGTCAATCTGCCATTAAGCCCGCCTCTCCCGATACAGGAATTTCCAGCTTACGTAGCTGTAACCTTCCTGCCCCCCTACATTATGTTCCAATATGTCATTGGTCCATCAGTCAGTCTGTAATAATTCTCCTCCATGATTGGTTCCTCCCAGCCCGTGAAATTCCAATATCTGACAAGGAACCCTTCATCATTTTCTTCTTTCCCTTTCCCCTTTCCCCCGAGCGGACACGTTTTGTCTGCTTAGAATAAAGTTCCTGGTGTGGGACCTGTATCTGCGGAGCGTTTTTTTTTTTTTTTCTGGGAGTTATCGATGAACCAAAACTGCCCCTTACATCTAACTAACAGATAGTGCTTAGGAATGTGTAATAGGGAGTTCTATTAGCAATCTTTTGTGCATGAGGATAGGAAATACATTCCTTGTGATCAAACTGAGAGTTTTCAACTCCTGTTCTTCCTTCACACTTCTCAATAGTTAACTGCTTCTGTGCTGTGCTCCCTAGCACTGCCCCAATACCTGATGGAGTACTAATTATACTGTATTGGAGGTGTTATTCTCAGTTTACTTACATATTCTACAAGACTGTGACTTTTGGCCCAGTGTTTCCGGTTAAGGTGCTGGGAACAGGCCAGGGATGTGTGAGGGGCTGAGAATTCCTCTAACCTCTTGCTCTCCTCCTCAGTCTTGGCCAGCTGATCCCACCATGACCCCAGGCTGCCTCCAGAGCCAGTCACAGATTTCCAGTATTAGTCATACATTATCATTCTGCCATTCAACGGAACCATGTTTATCACATGATTTTCTTCAAGTCCTTAATCAGGATGAGCAAACATTTAAAAATGGGAAATTATTCAAGACATTAAAAAGTTATATGATATAATTTTAGTTGCTGCTAATCACAAAATTCCAACTAACAGATTGATGCTCTCTTGTCTCTCAGATTATTTTGCTGCCATGCTTACTAATGATGTCATAAGCCAGAAAAAAAGAAATAAAAATGGAAGGTGTAGAACCAAACTCATTTTTGTCCTTGATTCGGTATGCATATACAGGCCAAACTAAATCAAAAAGAAGGTAATATTAAATTTCTGTAATCTGCATCTTGCCTTCTTTAGCTTTCACAGGTTGTGGAAGCATGCTGTAGTTTTTAATGAAATAGCTCCACCTGACTAACAGTCTTGGAATCTGTTCTTTTGCTGATGCATAGAGTTGTACAGGTTTGCATATAGTGGCTCACAATTACTTTATGGAACATTTTATGGAAGAAATCAGAAGCCAGGAATTTGTATTACTGTAAGCCAGTGAAATACAAAGCTCTTGGCCAATGATGTCATGAACAGTCCAGATGAGGACACAATATTGAATTCTTTTTTACTTGTGTCCCTCAGGATTTGGAACAGAGACAGATCTCAGTAAACTTTTGGCTTATATTAGGTTACCACTGTCCTCTTAACTCAAACCATGGTTCCAGAAAATTTTGCTCCTAGGTACAAGGAATATCTTGTTCCTTTTTTCTACATTGGGCCCTAAATTATCATGGAATGTGCTCTTTGATTACAGGTTAGAAATGCACAAGAGCAGAAGTTTCATCAAGAAGCTTCATTCACTATGCAATCACTGTGTTTGCAATGAGAACATTGTGGTTTGAATTTGGAGGAGGTAGCACAATCTAAGAGCACTTTCTAGAACCAGAAGAAATGTTTTCATTTCAAAGCATTTGTACCATTGTTTTCTGGTATATGCTGTTAGATTGAATTTTCTGGAAAAGTTTTACCAGTGGATTTCACTTTCAAAAAGTGATCCTCTTTAAAGTTTCACTCTGCTTCAAGATGTTGGTTCTAATAGAAACAGAAGAACTCTTATGAATCTCATTTGTATATTTTGCCAGAAATCTTTTTTGAATGTGCTACCTGAGAGAACCATAGATGTGCTTACGAGTGTAGTTTCAGGAAGCAGCTTCAACCTGTATGCTCTCACTCTGTTCTTATTCAGAACACTGTCAATTGAATTTGGATGAATAAGCACAAAGCAAATGTGCTTTTGAACACAAGGTTTTCTGCTTTCAATTCAAATAGTTTGTAACATTGAAACAGCAGTTAATTTGAAGGGGAATCACACTTAAAATGAGTTTTCTGAAAAAGTGTCACAAATGGATTTCAATGAATCCCTGGGAAATTGATGTTCTCTGCAGTCCCACCATGTTACCTGAAAATGGTGCTCCCAGGTACAAGGAACCACTTGCTCCCTCTGTTCTAACATTGGGTTTGAAACATGCTTTGTGCTGTTTGAAAACAGCACAGCATTTCCAAACAGGAGAAGTTTCAGAAAGGAGCTTCAACCTGTGTGCCCTCACTCTGATCTGGATGAGAACACTGCTCTGGTTTGAATTTGGATGAGGTAGCACTAAGGGAGAGCACTTTCAAGCATCAGAAGCAATGGATTAATAGCAATGGATCATAGCATTTGTTCCATTGCCACTGGTATATGCTGTTAAATTTTGTTTTTTAAAAATGTTTCACCAGGGGCTGGGGATATAGCTCAGTTGGTAGAGTGCCTGCCTTGCAAGCACAAGGCCCTGGGTTCAATCCCCAGAACTGCAAAAAAAAAAAAAAAATGTTTCACCAGTGGATTTCAATGAGACTTTGAGAAATTGTTCCTTTGCAAAGGTGCACTCTGCTCTAAGAAATTGATCCTAATAGAAGCAAGAACTCTCTTATGAGCCCAGTGTGTATTTTGGGCTTGAAGTGATTTTTGAATGTACTGGCCAAAAACACTTAATAAGTGCTTAACAGGAGCAGTTTCAGCAAGCAGCTCCAACCTGTATGCTCCCAGTCTGTTGTCAGTGAGAACAGTGTGGTTTGAATTTGGATGAATAACACAAAGAAAAAGTGTGCAAAAACACAATGTATAACAATTTCAAGTTGTTTGTAACATTGAAGGAGTCACTGAATTTGAAGTGACAGTTCAGAAAATTTTCACAAGTGGATTTTAATAAACTGGGCAATTGATGTTCTCTGTAGCACCATCATGGTCTCAGAAGACAATGATCCTGGGTATAAGGGATATCTTGTTACCTTTGTTCCTACATTGCTCCTGAAATATCCTGGAATGCATTGTTTCACTACAGCTTAGAAGTGTCTAAGAGGAGAAATTTCAGTAAGAAGCTTCATTCTGTGTGCACTCACTTTGCATTGAGAAAATAATGGTATAAATGTGAATGTGATAGATCAAAACAAGAGCACTTTCAAACACGAGAAGAAATGGTTTTATTTCAAAGCATTTGTAGCAGTGGTAGAATATACATGCTGTTATACTGCATTTTCTGAAAGTGTTTCACCAATAGTTTTCTTTGAGACTTTAGAAACTGATGCTTTTCAAAGTTTTACTCTGCTCCAAGAAGTTGGTTGTAATAGAAGCAAAACCACTCTTGTGAGTCCCACTTGAATATTTCACCTACACTATATTTTGACTGTGCTGGAACACCATAGGTGTGCTTCACAGTGTAGTTTCAGCAAGCAGCTGCAACCTGTATGCCCTCACTCTTGTTGGAATGGAAACATTGTGCTTTGAATTTGGACAAACTTTTATAAAACAAATGTGCTTTCAAGCAGCAGAAGCAATAGTTTCATTTCAAAGCATTTTTGGTATTGGCAACTGGTTATTCTGTTAAATTGTGTTTTCTGAAAAAGTTTCACCAGTGGATTTCAAGTAGACATTGAGAAATTGTTCCTGAAATGATTTTTGAATGTACTGGCCAAAAACATGTATTAAGTGCTTAACAGGAGCAGTTTCAGCAAGCATCTGCAACCTGTATGCTCCCACTCTGTTGTCAATGAGAACAGTCTGGTTTGAATTTGGATGAATTAGCACAAAGTAAAAGTGCTAACAAGCTTGTAAGTATAAAAATTTCAAATTGTTTGAATAATAATAATGTACATTTCTAAGTTGGAGCTACATGAATATAACATAAAACTGAATATGTAAGAATGTATATGCAAATATGGCATCAATAATTTGACATTTAAGTCAAAATACCTGTAAACACTCACATTAGCATACACACTTCTATGTAAAATTAGGTTTACTTGTAGTGTTAACATTACAGTGAGTGTTAACTTTTGATGATGTGTTAAGTGGCACACATCTGTAATCCCAGCAGCTTGAGAGGCAGAGGCAGGATCATCAAAAAATCAAAGCCAGATTCAGCAACAATGGTGCACTAAGCAACTCAGTGAGACTCTGTCTCTAAATAAAATGCAAAATAGTTCTGGGGATATGGCTTAGTGGTTGAGTGCCCCTGAGTTTGATCCACAGTGTGAAAAAAGTAAAAAAACAAAAATAGTTTAAAAATTTTTGTTGTATAGCGAAGAAATATGTACATAGAGTAAAATAAATATTCATAAAAATGTACATGAGAAAATATGTATAAAACAATATATGCCGGGGTCCAGCCCTAGCAGGAGTCCATGGGTTCCACACCGGTAAACGGGGCGCGGGGAGACAGCGTCGGCGATGGATGGAGAATGAAAGACACAGACTCTAGTTCTGGTGCAATCAATCCCACTTTATTCTGGGGAGGACTGGGTTTATATACAGTTTTCTTCAGGCTATAATGGCAGTCTTGTGGTTAATATTAAAGAAGTTTTCAAAGCATAGGCAGAAAACAACAACCTTACAGATCATCCTTACCTAATCACAATTATTTTAAGAATATCTAACTACATTGATGAGCTAATACAATGTTTATTTCCTTAAAAATCTAAACTCTACATGACCTAAGACTATTCTTATTATTCTTGCGGTTAAAGTGATAGACAAGTAATCTCATGTGACCATTTCTAATAGGTCCCTCTGGTTAATATCTAAATTGCTGAGTTAAGGGTTACAGGAGGGCAGCGGTGCCAATGAATATTGTGTGCCAACATTTATTATAGGGGTGACATATTCTTTGTAGGAAGGAAGGAATGTCTTGGAACCTTATTCTCTTACCTCACTACCACACATAAACGAAACTATTGTTAAAATTTAAACAGCCTGTTGGAGAGAAAGGCAGATTTATAACTATTTTCTCCAGAGGCTTTCAGAGACTCATTGCACGGTTGCAAAATTATATTTAATTTTGTTAATGGTAAAGACCCATTGTTTTTCAGATTGTAGGTAATATTTTCTAGAATTTTTGTTGTATTCCCTTCATCCCCTTAAGCAATCCGTTCAGACTGAAATGAGTAATATATTATCAGAAAAACACAGCAGAGAAAACACCATGCTCCGGAGCAAAACATCCGGCAATTCCTTTTAGGATGAGCCTTTGCAATCATCCTCCAGAGGATCTTTGTCAAGCACTGGATGGAATTCCGGATGCCCCCGCAGCTCCCCCTTTCTTATTTTGTAAAGTGAAGAGGCCTTCTTGAATTTTTATTTTCTTGACTAGTCTGAGGATTACTCGGAGGACGACTGGAAGACAAAGAATTAAAATTAAAATACATACTCCAATCAAGCCATATTGTAATACTGTATTTAGGAATGTACTATTAAATATAGTTGTTTTTATATTATGAAACATTTGGGAGGCCAAATTATCTGCTGGAACAACCGAGAGATGAGCCTGACTCAACATTCTTATTTGTAGTTGTAAAGCATTGATATCTGGTGCTATATTAGTATTATTCCAAACTCCTCTAAGGTGAGTTTTAACTTGTTCCCAATTAGTATTATTATCAACCATTAAAGGAGTAATACAAATCCATTTATAATTAGCATGACATCTAGTGGTCATTCTAGTTTGAATATTTTGAATCTCATTTCCCATAAAGAGAATAGCTTCTTCAAGGGCATTAATTCTAGTTTCTAATTTTTTATCAATTTGTTCTTGTGCCGCTAAAGCCACAGAGACATTATGAGATAAATCATTTACATGTGAAGCGGTATGAATTTCCTGTACAAGCGCTGTGGTAGAGAGAGCTAAGGAAGTGATTATACTGATTAAAGCTGTTATTCCTAAGATCAAAGCTGCAACAAATCTTTTTGGTCTTAAAAGTTCATTAACTGTTTTTAAAATTTCAACACCTGGATCATCATACCAAGATTCTGTAAGATTGACTGGCAATATAACATAATTAGGCTGATGTACAATTAAAAACACCTTTAAATCTTTAGACATGGTTGAATTAATACAATTAGTAAGAACACAATCATGACAATAAATGTTATAAGCTTCCTTATTTTTAGTAATATTGAAATTATTTATGGTAGACATAAGAATAGCATGAGGAGCATTTATACAAGCACGTACTGCAAAGTCATTAGGTTTACTTAACTTAGGTCTTTGTAGTAGTACTACATTAGTAGCTGCTAATAGTTTATACAAGTCAGGAAAGTAAGAGAATTTACCATTTATAAGGTCACTCCGATAGATGGGTGTTACCCATCCAGGAGTAAACCATCTATGAATAGGCTCATTGGTAAGAAAAGGGTTAAAATTAAAATGTACTGTTTTATTTCGTCTTATCTTTAACCAAAGTTTATAATCAAAATCAGGAGAAGACACAGAATAATCTGTAATAGTAGTAGCAGAGCCTTGTGGCTTAAACTGTAGTGCAGTATGATGAAAACCACATTCAAACCATTTTGGGAAATCTGTTTCTAAATTGAGTAGATTCCAAGAGCTGTCTTTACGACTGTTAAAGTCGTCACACGGTTTAAAAGGAGGCGGTAAAGCTACTGAAATATTTGTATCATTATAATTAGCATATCCAAGTGAGGTTATCTCTAGGGACCATATATCTCTTTCATTGTCTTCTTCTCCTGGAGAATCAGTAATGTAAGTCCTATAACTTAAAGGGAGACATCCCAATGGCACATGTAGATTATCTGTACTAAAGCACATTGGTGTCTCTTCAGTAATTCCATGAAATGTAATCGTAAATGCTATTTTATGTGGTATTAAAGAATCTGAAATCCCTCCAAGTAGTTGAGGCTCATTAGTAAATACTTTAATATTAGATCTGCTCCAAGTAGTTGGATGCAGTAAGGGAGGATTTGGAAAATAGGTCCAGTAAGCTTTCCCTATATTATCATAAGCATGAATAGACAGTACCTGAGTTGAAATGAGAGCAATCAATGCAAAAAACAAAGCCTCTGGGGTTTTAGGTTTTCCAGAGCTGTTCACCATGTGTTCAGCAGCGGCAGTCAGACGTTTCACTTGTCCCCAAGTCGGCAGGTCTGAGTTGCGAGTTGCAGATGATTGTGCAAGACGCAACCGTCTCATCTTAAATACTAGCCCGTTTTCGTCTGTCTGATTGGGTTGATAAGGGATCCAATACTCTTTGTTCTTCCTCCTTCGAATAGGGCTCATTGTAGTGACGTATCAATCTGTCTGGAATCCACAAAGGTGTTTCAGCATCCTGTGGAAATACACAAGCATAGCCTCGACCGGATGTCAGCAAGACATCAGGTCCTCTCCATTTACCAGATAATAAATCTTTCCATTTTACTAAACTTTGTTTTGACCTTTTACTTTCCCAATGTCTCATCATTGCAGTATTTCCCTCCTTATCAGTATTTAGATGATTTAAAACAAATAAAGCATGTTGTAATATATGATGTGGGGAAGAGTATTTAAGCTCTCCCTCTTTTAGCTTATTTATTTGTATTTTTAATCTTTGATGGCTCCTTTCTACTATTGCTTGTCCTTGTGGGTTATAAGGAATTCCTGTAGAATGAGAAATATTAAACCTGGAACAAAAATCTTTAAATGGTTTTGATGTATAAGCAGGAGCATTATCCGTTTTTAATTTTTTAGGCATTCCTAAAACAGAAAAACAAAGGAATAAATGTTGAATCACATCCTTGTAGGCTTCCCCAGTTCTGGCTGAGGCCACAATAACATGAGAAAAGGTATCGACTGTAACATGAATATAAGACAATTTTCCAAATTCTGATATATGAGTTACATCCATTTGCCATAAGACATTAGGTAAAAGTCCTCGAGGATTAACTCCCATCTGTGGAGAAGGAATAAATTTAGGACAAATATGACAATTTTTAACAATAGTTCTGGCTTCTTCTCTAGAAATATGAAATTGTTTTTGTAAGGCAGATGAATTTTGATGATGATTTTTGTGTGATATAATAGCTTCTTCTATAGCTGTTAAAATAAAATTTTTAGTTAAGTGATCAGCATGGGTATTCCCCTGAGCAAGGGGACCAGGTAATCCGGAATGTCCCCGAATATGACCTATAAAGAAATGTGAAGTTCTGTTATGAATTAAATATTGAAGTTCTTGTAACCTATGTATAATTTTAGACGAAAAGGAGAGTGTTGCTGTTTCTATGGTTGGAAACAGTTTAACAATGTATAGTGAGTCTGTGTACAAATTAAAGGGTTGAGCAACAGTCTTGAAAGCATAGATGACTGCTTCTAATTCAGTTCTTTGTGCAGAAGTTTCTTGTGTCCATAGAACTGTGGGTTGAGAATTAATTATTGTAACTGCTTTTCCATTTGATGACCCATCTGTAAATATTAACATAGCATTGTTAATTGGAGTTGAGGAGCACCATTTAGGAAATATTATTTCTGTTTGAAGTAAAAAATGTAGTAAAGGATTATTGGGCAAGTGGAAAGAAATTTTTCCTGTAAAATTTAGAAATGCAATAGCCCATTGATCATCAATTTGTAATAATTGGTCAAATTGTTCTCTTGTGTAAGGAATAATTATTTCATGCATTTCACAAGCAAACAATTCTTACTTCTAAATCTAGCCTTTAATACCAAAGAAGCTACCATAGTAGGATAAGACATTAATATTTTCTTTCCTGATACTGGTAAGTGTATCCATTCAAGTGGATCATTTTGCCATAAACAACCTGTTGGAGTATGTTTCATTTTTAGCACAATAAAAACCCAAGGCAAGTTATAATTAACTTGTTGCAAGTAATGTTTTTGAATTGCAGTTTCAACAACTTGTAAGGCTTGTTCTCCTTCTTTAGTTAATATTCTACTTGAGTTAGGATCTGAATCACCCTTTAGTATTTCAAACAAAGGTTTTAAATCATTAGTTGAGAGTTTTAAATAAGGTCTAATCCAATTTATATCTCCCAATAATTTTTGAAAATCATTTAATGTTAATAGTTTGTCTTTTCGAATTTGTAACTTTTGAGAGCTGACACAATCTGTTTTTATAGTTCTTCCTAGATAATTATAAGGAGGTTCCTGTTGAATTTTTTCAGGAGCCACTATCAGACCCCACCTCTGTAAATCTTTAATCAAATCCTGTAATATTATTTGTAACAAATGGCTTTGAGAATGTGCAATCAATATATCATCCATATAGTGAATCATATAGCAGTCTGGATACTTTTGTCTACAATTAATTAAAGCTTGATCTACAAATTTTTGACATAATGTAGGACTATTTTTCATTCCTTGAGGTAATACTTTCCATTGAAATCTTTGATAAGGCCTTTGTAAGTTAGGCGATGGTAAGCTAAAAGCAAAACGCTGTCTATCTAGTTTAGCCAAAGGGATAGTAAAGAAGCAATCCTGTAAATCAATGACTATAATATGATAGCCTTTAGGGACAGCCACAGGAGAAGGGAGGCCAGGCTGAAGTGCCCCCATAGTCTCCATTGTATTATTAACTGCTCTTAGATCCTGCAGTAATCTCCATTTTCCTGATTTTTTCTTTATAACAAATATAGGTGTATTCCATGGGCTATTAGATGGCTCTATATGTCCTAGCTGTAATTGTTCCTGTACTAATTTTGTGGCTGCTTCGAGTTTTTCTTTAGATAAGGGCCACTGTTCCACCCATACTGGTTGGTTGTCCTTCCAGATAATTGGGTCAGCCTGTTTGGTAACAGAGGCCCCTATGAAAAATGTGTACTTTCCTCCTGTTCATCAGTTAAAGTAATATTGAGTTGTTCCATTAAATCTCTTCCCCATAATGTAAAGGGGAGAGAAGGAATAACATATGGTTGAAAAGTCCCAGTTTTCTCTTTGTCTCTCCAATGTAACATAACAGAGCTTTTTGCCACATTGGAGGCTAATCCTAGCCCCACCAAAGTAGAAGGGGATTTAGTAGTTGGCCAGGTAGGAGGCCAATCATGAGCTGCAATACAAGTTACGTCCGCTCCTGTGTCTAGCAGTCCTTTAAATCTTTTGCCATTTATTTCTATAGCTTTCATAGGTCTTTGTTCTGAAATTTTTTGTATCCAGGCCACAGTATTAGTTGATCCAAAACCCCCTTTCCTTTCTGGAGCTAGTACTTGATTTGGAAGTTTAAGATAGGGTATTAACAATAACTGAGCAATTCTCTGTTGAGGAAAAATCTGTATTGTCTTATATGGGGGATAGACCATAATTTTTATTTCTCCTAAGTAATCTGAATCTACTACACCAGGTATTACCTGGATCCCTGCTTTTGCTATAGAACTTCTTCCTATTATTAGGCCCATATGTCCCTCAGGCAAAGGGCCAAATATGCCTGTTGGGATTAAAGTAACCTCTGATTCTGGAGTAATAATTAAATGCTGAGAGGAAGGCAGATCTAATCCTGCACTTCCTGGGGTTCCTCTGGCCAGGTCATTAATTGTTGTCCTACAAATGGATTGGGGGATCCCCAATTGTTTAGAGGGGCCTGGGGAAGGCCCCTCATCCCGTTTTTTGGATAAGATTTATTGGCTTGAAATCCCGGATAATTTTGCCTTGGCTGTTTTATAGGAGGCATATTTGAACCTCCTTGTCCTAGTCCATTAAGCAAATGACCATCTTTATGAAATCTGGATCTACATTCACGAGCCCAATGAAATCCTTTTTGACATTTAGGACAAATTGTTTTAGGAGGAGCTCCAGTTCCCCCAGCAGTATTCTGAGGGGCCATTGGAGCTGGCACAATTGGATTCTTAAGATTAGGACAATCCTTAGCAAAATGCCCAAGTTGTCCACAAGAAAAACAATTACCTTGAGGCTTGCCAGAAAAACCGGCAGTCCTAGAAACATTAACATTTTGATTAATACCTTTAAGATATTGTGAATAAGTTTTTCCTTGTAAGGCAGCAGCCATAGCCATTCCTTGAATATGAGCTGGGCTACTGTCCATACAGGTTTTAATATAGTCTGAAAGAGAGCCAGTTCTTCTAATTGGTCTTAATAGAGCCTGGCAAGTAGGATTAGCATTTTCAAAGGCCAATTGCTTAAGTAATATTTCAGCCGCTTCTGAATTAGTAATGATTTTAGAAATATTTTCCTCTAATTTTGCTAAGAAGTCTTCATAGGGTTCCATGCTACCTTGTTTAATATTACTAAGAAAGGTTGTAGGAGCATCAGCAGAAGGCAATCGCCTCCATGCCAACTGAGCAAATTTAGAAATTTCCTCTAAAACCTTTCTAGGAAGTTTAATCTGTTCTGCAGGAGTAAGCCAATCCCCTGTTCCTGTTAACTGTCCTAAGGTTATTCTATTTCTTCTTCTGTCCATCTGTAATTGTACAGAGGCTTTTGCTAATTCTTCATATTCTGTCTTCCAAAGTAAATATTGCCCTGGTGTTAAACACGACTTTGCAGTTTGTTGCCAATCAAAAGGCGTCAGCCACTGTGAGCTCACATTCTCCACTAGCTGCAGAGTATAAGGGGAAGTAGGTCCTAAATCTTTTACAGCTGTTTTTAGTTCTTTTAATATTTTAAAAGAGAGAGGCTCCCAATGAGGCTCTCCTCCCTCATCTATAGCCCATACTATGGGGCAACAAATACCAACATCTCCCTGTTTTTGTGCCTCATGAACAGCACCTAGAAATCCTACCTTTTGGACTTTCCTTTTTATTTTATCTGGGGGTTTAGGAAGGGCCGGCACAACAGGAGCCACCAAAGGTGGATCCTCATTGTGATATCTGAAAGCGGCTTCTTCCAAGTCCTCCTCATCAGACGGGGAGAGCTGATCAGGTAGACCTTTCTCCTTTTTGCCGTCTTCATCATCGTCTGATTCACCTTCACTTTCACTCTGAGTTTCCTCTGTATATTTTTTAACCGAGGCTGTCAGCAAAGGCTCCTTTTCTGAAATTTCATCTGGTGATCTTACCCTTTTACTTAGCTGCTCACTTTCATGTCTAGGGTCTAAACAGTCCCTAAAAAGATTCCACAATGCAAAAGCATCCGTGGGGACTCTTTCATTGCCATATAATCTATGATGTGCATGCATAGCATCACCTACCTTTTTCCAGGTTTTAACATCTAAAGTACCTTGTTCAGGAAACCAAGGGGCACATTCTTGCACAAAATGAAAAAATCTTTTTAATTGAGCTGTTCCTACGTGCATTCCTCTTTTAGTTAATAAGTGCTTAGCAATATCAATAAATAATGCTCTTTCTTTGCTTTCACTACCTCCCATGGTAGCTGTTCTTTCTATCCCTGCCTATCCTTTCTCGGCCTTCTCTACCGAGGGGTCCGCGGCACCCCAGGCAGGATCCTAGCTGTCTCGAAAAGGAAAGAAATTAATAATAAATGGGGGGTTTACCAGAGTGCCCCACGTTGGGCGCCACTTGCCGGGGTCCAGCCCTAGCAGGAGTCCATGGGTTCCACACCGGTAAACGGGGCGCGGGGAGACAGCGTCGGCGATGGATGGAGAATGAAAGACACAGACTCTAGTTCTGGTGCAATCAATCCCACTTTATTCTGGGGAGGGCTGGGTTTATATACAGTTTTCTTCAGGCTATAATGGCAGTCTTGTGGTTAATATTAAAGAAGTTTTCAAAGCATAGGCAGAAAACAACAACCTTACAGATCATCCTTACCTAATCACAATTATTTTAAGAATATCTAACTACATTGATGAGCTAATACAATGTTTATTTCCTTAAAAATCTAAACTCTACATGACCTAAGACTATTCTTATTATTCTTGCGGTTAAAGTGATAGACAAGTAATCTCATGTGACCATTTCTAATAGGTCCCTCTGGTTAATATCTAAATTGCTGAGTTAAGGGTTACAGGAGGGCAGCGGTGCCAATGAATATTGTGTGCCAACATTTATTATAGGGGTGACATATTCTTTGTAGGAAGGAAGGAATGTCTTGGAACCTTATTCTCTTACCTCACTACCACACATAAACGAAACTATTGTTAAAATTTAAACAGCCTGTTGGAGAGAAAGGCAGATTTATAACTATTTTCTCCAGAGGCTTTCAGAGACTCATTGCACGGTTGCAAAATTATATTTAATTTTGTTAATGGTAAAGACCCATTGTTTTTCAGATTGTAGGTAATATTTTCTAGAATTTTTGTTGTATTCCCTTCATCCCCTTAAGCAATCCGTTCAGACTGAAATGAGTAATATATTATCAGAAAAACACAGCAGAGAAAACACCATGCTCCGGAGCAAAACATCCGGCAATTCCTTTTAGGATGAGCCTTTGCAATCATCCTCCAGAGGATCTTTGTCAAGCACTGGATGGAATTCCGGATGCCCCCGCAAATATATAAACTTATATGTTCTGAAACTTGAAGTGTATACTGAGAGTCATATATATATACTTTTTTTCAACTGTAGTATGCCTAGTTATGGAGAAAAACTGAAAGCATTACCCCTTAAAACTGGAAGAAGAAAGGGATTCTCCCTTTCACAACGTCTATTCAACACTGTCCTTGAAACTCTAGCCAGAAAAATTAGACAGAGAAAATAAATTAAAGGAATATGAAGAGAAAAAGAACTCAAACTATCACCATTCGCCAATGACAAGATTCTATATTTAGAGCACAAAAATTCCACCAGAAAACTTCTAGATCTCATAAATCAATTCATTAAAGTAGCAGGATATAACATCAACACTAATAAATCTAATGCATTTTCATTCATAAGTGATGAATCCTTTTGGTTTAATATAAGTCATAGGAATACACTTTTAAAAATTTAGTGATGTTATATATAATCCAGAAATTAATATGTGGTATGCTAATACACCTTTGATATTTTAATATATAAGTCAAAAAGTGCATAAATATGCATATTAGTATAAGCACTTTTATATGAAATTAGGTTTACATATTGGGTTGGGTTAGGGTTAGAATTCAATTTTGTGTTGGGTTTGGGTTAGGGTTAGAGAATTAATATGAATATCAGTAAATGTGAAATTTCATGAGAATGTATGTGTGAAATATGTCTGAAAATATATGAATACATGTTTTCTGATATAGGAATATTTATAATGTGAGTCACCTGAAAATATTTATTCAAAATTGCAGATGCATGGATATATCACATAAATTAATGTATAAGATATAGCATTTAATAATTTAATATGCAAATAAAAGTAACATGAATATTGATATCACTGTACAAACTTTTACATAAAATTAGGGTTAGATATAGGGGTAAGATTAGAGTCAGTTATAAATTTCGAGTTGTTTAGGGAGCAAATATATATGTCTGGAAATATGAATATGTATAAGAATATACATGTGAAAATACATATGAAAAAATAAAACATTTTGAAATAGAGAAGGGTTTAATGTGACTATTATAAATACACTTTAAATTTAGGGATACACTAAAAGTTATGTATGTTATGTATAATATATACAATCATTTATTATTGAACATATTAATCAAAATACACATCAATCCTCACATGTGCTTTAATGTAGTGTCGCGCTCCCTGCCCGCAGAGAGACACAACACCTGGTTCTTTTCAGCTCTTTATTGCGCGCGTCTGCCGTGGTTTGTTTCTTGCTTCTTCTTCCTCTTTTGGGGGAAGCTACACCTCGATATATGCCCCCAAGCGACCAATCATCATACAGAGCACGAGGGGAGAGTGTGGACAGATACAGGCAGCATATACAGGCATGCAGTGTCCATGAGGGGGCCTCAACCAATCACTGAAACTTCCTCAAGCGACATCAGTTGTTTGCGCACAAGCTAGCTACACTCAACCACACTGGCATCCTGCCAGGCGCCATCTTGGCCTTGCCACACCTAGGGCCAGGGGTCCGGCCAAAACCCCGACAGTTCCCCCTTTTCTCTTTTAAAAAGAAAAGGAAAGCTCGGGACCGTGCCTGTCTTAGGCGGAGTGGTCAACCACCGTCCTTACCCGTCATCGGATAACTGCAGAGCATGCTACAGCTCCTGTCTTAGGTTGGTACGGTGGTCACCTCCTACCTTACCCGTCTGGCTAGCGATCCAGCATCGTGAGCCATACTTGTGGGGAACTGCCGGCCTCTAGGGCAGCCATGGCCTGATGGAAAATGGTACGATCTCTAGCTTGATCTCGGCGCATGCGCATGATAAAGCGTGTGAGGAAGACAACAGCAACAACCATGAACATACAAAAGGCTCCCATACCTGCCCATTGTTTTACAAAGCTGAAAGAGGAGGATAACCAACTTAGCACTTCGGACATAGGGGCTACATTAACTCTAGTAGCATTAAGGCTAACAATTTGAGATCTAAGAATAGCAGTAAGATTATCAAATGTATAAGACCAATTTGTTTGTAGCTGAGCAGACAAGATTCTAGACAAGTTTGCTGCATAACTGAAATTATGGTAAGCTACAGGTGTAACGCACAGTCCCGTCAGACGATAAATACATCCCACGTTTAACAGTTCCTGTAAAATGTCTATTTGTTCTTGAAGCAAGTCCACTCGCTGGTTTACTAAAAGAATCCCTGCTTTTAAGTGTTGATCCACTGTCTGCTGAGTAGATAAGGCAGTAGCAGTCTGTTGAACCACATTGTTGAGCGTAGCTGCAGACTGTACTGACGCAGTTAAGGCTACAGCTGCCGCAGTGGCTGCAATGGCAGTGATCACAACTGCTGTGATGCCAAGATCTCTTCTGTTTCTTGATAATAGCACTGGCAGTTCTGTATCTGTAACAAAGACTGGGACTGGTAGGAAGGTAGGAATATGCATTAAGACTGATTATGAGAACCTAGAAGCATTCCAACATTGAGAGAGATTGAGAGAAACATCTTTTTTGTTTGTTAGCAAAAACATAAAAGGGGGAAAAAACACAAACTGGCGTAGGTGGAAACGTAATATTTCTGGTCCTCCTAAGAGAGCAAAGAAAGGTTGTAAATTAGTGTATCCTGAGATCTAAGTGAAGAGTAGCCAGCTGTAGAAGGATTGACACGTCTCATGCCTAAATGAACATCATTATTTGTAAAATTATCATTAAAATTGGGAGTGAAGAAGAACCCTTATTGAACAGGAGAAGCTGGTACAGGCAATCCCGTAGAAGCATTAGTGCTAAATATGGGAGGGAATAAAGAGGAGGTATTAGTTAAAGGCAGAGGATATGGCCAAACTCTAACTATTGTCCACAGGTCCCGAGTCTTCACCGGTGTCAATGTCATCATTAATAGGGCGCTTATCAGCACGATGTTCTTCATCGTTGTTTTGATGCACCAGTCTCGTCAACCTTTCAGGTATCCAGATCGGTGTTTGCTGATCCTGCGGGAAAACACAAACAGACCCTCGGACCCACCGAAGAACTGGATCTGGGCCTTTCCATGTTCCTGTGAGAATATCTTTCCATCTTACCCACACTTGAGTACTTGCGGGATTAGCATGTCTTTCTGTAGCCGTATGTCCATTCTTATCCACATTTAAAAAATTTAAAATAAAAAGTACTAAATTTAGTTTATCTTTAGGTGCTCTAAAGTCAGCACCTATTCCCCCTTTTTGTTTTTGTAAGCAATTTTTTAACGTTAAATGAGTGCGCTCCACTATGCCTTGTCCTTGAGGATTATAAGGAATTCCTGTGATAAGTTGTATATTAAAAGTTTGTGTAAATTGTAAGAAACTTTTGGATGTGTAAGCCGGTCCATTGTCAGTTTTAATGATTTTAGGAATGCCCCAGGCTGCAAAGGCCTGTAAACAATGTTGTATGACATCTTTAACCTTTTCACCTGTGTGAGCAGAGGCCATGATCACTCCTGAGGCAGTGTCAACTGACACATGAACATATTTAAGTTTTCCAAACTCTGAAAAATGAGTAACATCCATTTGCCAAATATGATTAGGTAAAAGTCCCTTGGGATTTACTCCAGTAGACTGAACTGGTAATAATGGAGCACAATGTTGACATGTTTTAACAATTTGTCTGGCAGCATCTTTAGAAATATTGAATTTTCTTCTAAGGGTAGTAGAATTGACATGAAACTGTGAATGAAACATCTGGTCTTGTTTGAATGCTGTAAAAGCAAAAACAGTTTTTGTAGTTTTGTCAGCTTTAGCATTTGTTTTGGCGAGTGGCCCCGGCAGATTAGAATGAGCTCTAATATGTCCTATATAAAAGGGATACTTGCGGTCTAAGATTAATGCACGTAAAGTTCGAAAATAAGGAGCAACTGCGGATCCATCAGGAATATAAGGAACAGTTTCTAAACAGGGCACTGATTGTACTATATAATGACTGTCAGATAATAGATTGAAAGGCTGCTCTATCATAATGTTAAAAGCTAAAACTACTGCAGCAAGTTCTACTACTTGGGCAGATGAAGGGGGGAGAATAACAGTTTCTACTTTATCATCAATTATTACTGCTCCCACTCCATTTTTAGATCCATCAGTGAATATGGTTTGGCAATGAGGTAAGGGCTGCGTTTTGGTAATTTTTGGAAATATAATTGGAGTATTTTTACAGAATTGTATCCATGGATGTTTAGGATAATGATTATCAAATGTTGCTGTGGTTGAGCAATACAAAACAGCCCAATCATCATCATGTTGAATCAACCATTGTATTTGTAGTTTAGTATAGGGGATAATAATGACCTCAGGATGGCTTCCAAATATAGTAACGCAGGCTTCTAACCCTTTATATATTAATTGAGCTATTGCTTTAGGAAATGTTTGTAATTGTTTTGTAGGCGATGCTGGGAGATTAATACTTTGTAAAGGTCCTCCTTGCCATATAATTCCATATGGACTATGTTGTTCTGGAATAATGATTAACATTAGAGGCTGGAATGGATCACATCTTTCTGTGTGATCTGACTGTAATCTTTGTTCCACCAATGTAAGAGCTCTTCGTCCTTCTGGAGTAAGGATCCTCAGGGAACAAAGATCAGGATCTCCCTTAAGTATATCAAATAAAGGTTTTAATTCTCCTGTGGTAATTTTTAAATATGGCCTAATCCAATTTATATCTCCAAGAAGCTTTTGAAAGTCATTTAAAGTTTTAAGTTCACTAGTTCTAATAGTTAGTTTTAGAGGCTTTACCATAGTAGCCGTAAGTTTAGTGCCCAGATATTCTTGAGTTTCTCCCATTTGTAACTTTTCTGGAGAGATGTTTAAACCATATTGCTGTAGAGTAGATATTAAGAATTGCAAAGCCTTTTCCAGTAACTGTTTATTGTCATGACAAAGAAGAATATCATCCATGTAATGATAAATCAATAAATCTGGGAAGGTCTCCCTAGTAGGTTTTAAGGCTTTATCTACATAAATTTGACATAACGTAGGACTATTAGCCATGCCTTGAGGCAATACAGTCCATTCAAATCTTTGATCAGGCTGTGCACGATTGAGAGAAGGTAAAGTAAAAGCAAATCACCAACAATCCTTGGCATGTAATGGAATTGAGAAAAAACAATCTTTTAAATCTAAAATAATGGTGGGCCAATTTTTAGGTAAGGCTGTGACTAATGGCAATCCACGTTGTAGAGGACCCATAGGAAACATCTGTGCATTAATAGCCCTTAAATCATGTAATAGTCTCCATTTTCCAGACCCTTTTTTTTTAATGACAAAGATGGGTGTATTCCAGGGAGAAGTAGAAAGTTGTAAATGTCCTGCCTGTACTTGTTCTTGTACTAATTTATGAGCCGCTTGTAATTTTTCTATAGTTAAGGGCCACTGTGGAATCCATTGCGGCTTATCATCCTTCCAAACTATTGGAATAGGTGTAATAACAGTGGCCCCTACATAAAACCCAGCCCTTCGAAATTGTTTTTTGGAGGAGGAAGGGGGATGGGTTGTGAAGGCCCTTGTTGTTCCTTCCCTAATCCCAAACCTTCTGTATACTTCATTTTTCTCATCATACGTGCTGCAGGTTTAGAGTTAATGTTTGTTGTCAACTTAGCATTCATCTGAGTTAAGACATCCCTTCCCCATAAAGAAATAGGTATTTTACAAATATATGGTTGGAACACCCCTGAATGACCCTCATTATCCCTCCAAGACAGTGAAGCAGCACTCTGGTTAGGCGATTGAGCCACTCCCAACCCTTGTAGGTTTTGATTAGCTGTAACTACAGGCCAACCTTTGGGCCAAACTGCCTCACTTATTATACTTTTATCAGCTCCTGTGTCCAGTAATCCTATAAAAGGTTTATGCCCTACTGTTAGTTGCATAATGGGTCTATCTTGGAGGTCCATAGTAAAATTAGCCCAGGGTCCACCTGTAGACCCGAATCCTTTATCTCCTCTTGTTGTCTCCCTACTAGGCCATAAAGAATGTTGGCTAGGCAAAATTAACATTTGTGCTATTCTGTCTCCTGGAGAAATGACTGTAATCCCTTTGGGTGAAGAAATCATAGCCCTAACTTGTCCTTGAAAGTCTGGGTCAATTACTCCTGGGTGGACTATAAGACCTCTTAAAGTAGAAGAACTTCTGCCAAGGAGCAACCCTACTGAGTCTGCAGGAATATTGCCATCCCAGTCTGTGTCCACCATTTGTACACCCATATCAGGTGTTAGTACGAGTCTGGAGGTGGCACAGATGTCCAATCCTGCGCTTCCTGTTGTGGCCCTCCGCTCCTGGGCAGTGTCCCCTTCTCTGTCGGGGGGTACCACTGCCTGGGCACTTGTTGGATTACCCCGTATATTTGTGGCAGGCCCCGGGGCGGGCCCCTCATCACGTTTTTTGTCATCCTGGTATTGGGTGGCAGAATATTACCCTGTTTGTCTCTAACGGATTTACACTCACTGAGCCAGTGTGGACCTTTTTGGCACCGAGGACATAAGCCTGGGGCTTGATGAGGCGAAGCTGGTTTTTGTGGGCATGTTGCTTTTAAATGACCCGCTTGTCCACAGCTAAAACATTTCCTTGGTTCTGGTTTAGATTTCCCTCCAAATCCCTGAGAAACAATATTAGCAAGTGTCTGGGTCTGTCTGTCTATAGCAGCAACAAATGCCGCATTATTTCCTGTAGATTCATTAATATCTTTACATACTTTCAGATAAGTAGTAAGATCTTTATTTTTCCAAGGTCTAATTGCTTCTTTACACCACTTATTAGCCTGTTCATAAGCCAATTGTTTTACCAAAGGCATTGCAGAGTCAGCGTCCCCAAAAATTCTTGAAGCAGTCTGTATTAACCTGTCTACAAAATCTGCATACGGCTCATTGTTTCCTTGAGTAACTTTAGACAACTGTCCCTGTAAGTCTCCAGTTCCTTGTAATGTTTTCCAAGCCTTAGTTGCGGCTACTGCTATTTGAGCATAAACCGCTGGATGATAATTAACTTGAGCCTGTACCCCTTCATAAGGCCCTGTTCCCATTAACATATCTCTGTCTACTTGTGGATTTCCTGTAGCTGCGTTACGCCTTGCAGTATCTGTTGAAAGTTCCTGCCAAGACGTCTTCCACATAAGGTACTGCCCTCCTGATAATGTGGCTCTAGCTAAATTAGTCCAATCTAGAGGTAATAAATTTAGAGACATCATGGTTTCCACCAGAGACACCGTAAAGGCAGATTGAGGCCCATAAGTACTGACAGCTTCCTTTAGCTGTTTGACCATTTTAAAATCTATAGGTTGGTGATAACGTTGTTGCTGTGCGTCCTCAAACACTGGATAAACGCTATCTTCCTGTACTGTAGACCATCCTGTATGTCTACTAGACCCAGTAACAGGAGGGAGATCCATTGGGGGTGCAGAGGGTGTAACAGGCACCAGAGGGCGCTCCTTCCCCAATTTTAATTTTTGTACCCTTTGTTCCAGTTCCTCTCCTGAGAGTTCCCCTTCAGAGTCAGAACCCATTTCACTTCCCCCTCCTATTTCACTTCTCCTTCCTGAAGTACATGACTGTTCCTCTTTAATTTCTTCTAAAACTTGACTTCCCTCTTCTAAAGATTTTTGTGAACTTGGCTTTTTACTTTGTAAGCAAGATTTAATCAAAGACCAGATGGCTAGAGTCCCCACAGGGAGTGATACCTGTTTGTCTGCTACGTGCAGATCTTCTCCTAGCTGTTCCCATTGAGGTATGTTTAACAACCCCTCCTCCAGAAACCAAGGGGATACCTTTTCTATTGTATCTAAGAATGTACGTGCTGTCTTTGCCTTTAATGGAGTGCCGTTGCTCTTTAACAGTTCCCGGAGGGGCTGTTGCATCCTAGTCTTAGATAGTTCCGTTCCCATGATGTAATAATCCACTAGCACTAAGACTTAAGAAGACTACACACACAAACCAAACAAGG
This sequence comes from Sciurus carolinensis, assembly GCF_902686445.1. Taxonomy (NCBI): domain Eukaryota; kingdom Metazoa; phylum Chordata; class Mammalia; order Rodentia; family Sciuridae; genus Sciurus; species Sciurus carolinensis. The sequence continues at coordinate 554,132 of NW_025920202.1, forward strand.
AGAACAAAAGAAAAGACAAGAACACACATCAATCGCTTATCACACATTGACAAGGAACTACATATACTTCTGTTTTAGCTCAGGCTCGCAGCCTCTTTCCTGTTAACTCAGGCTCGCAGCCTCTTTCCTTTTTTCCTTTACACTCAGGCTCACAGCCGTTTTATGTGTCTAGAGATCAGGTTCGCAACCTCTTTCAAACTTTATACTTTACCTGTTGATTACTTACCTATCGTGTTACTGAGCTCCCGGGGTTTCGGCACCACCTGTCGCGCTCCCTGCCCGCAGAGAGACACAACACCTGGTTCTTTTCAGCTCTTTATTGCGCGCGTCTGCCGTGGTTTGTTTCTTGCTTCTTCTTCCTCTTTTGGGGGAAGCTACACCTCGATATATGCCCCCAAGCGACCAATCATCATACAGAGCATGAGGGGAGAGCGTGGACAGATACAGGCAGCATATACAGGCATGCAGTGTCCATGAGGGGGCCTCAACCAATCACTGAAACTTCCTCAAGCGACATCAGTTGTTTGCGCACAAGCTAGCTACACTCAACCACACTGGCATCCTGCCAGGCGCCATCTTGGCCTTGCCACACCTAGGGCCAGGGGTCCGGCCGAAACCCCGACATGTAGAATTAGGTTTATTCACACAATGTTAGGTTTGTTAATTCTTTTATTTTTTATTTTTTTATTTTTTTGCAGTGCTGGGGATTGAACCCAGGGCCTTATGCTTGCAAAACAAGCATTCTACCATCTAAAATATCTCCCCAGCCAAGTATTACATTTTTATTATTTTCTGCATATGGTTAGGGATTGAATATATATATATAATGAAACATGAATATTCATAAACATTTACATTTGAAAATAAGTATGAAAATGTGTGTATGTTTTGAAATAAGGAATTGTTTAATGTGAGAAATAAATAGATATGTTTTTAGCCTTGGGAATGCATTTATAATTATATATATGAATATATAATTATATGTATGCAAATATATCTTTGTTAATTGAAGGTATAAGTCAAAACACACATAACTATTCTTATTTCAATATATGCACTTATGTAAGTTGAAGATTAGTTATAGGAGCAAATTTCAAGTTAGAATTAGATTTAGAGTTGTGTTAGGGTTAGGGTTAGGGGATGAATATGTATATCAGGAAACATGACTTTTCACCAGAAAATATGCTCGAAAATATATTGAAATAGCAAATTGTTTAATGTGAGCCATAAAAATACACTTGTTAAAATACATGGACACTTGCATAAATTACATATGTGAATATATAATATATATGCAAATATACCATTGATTATTAAATGTAGAAGTAAAAAATACACACAAATATTCATTTTTCTATATATGTTTTCATGCAAAATTATGTTTAGTTATGGTATAACTTTATGAATAGTTTTACATTTAGGGTTGGATTTGGAATTGGAATAGGGAATGGATACAGAAAACAGAAAATATGAATATTCATAAGAATGTACACATAAAATTATGTACTCTGAGATAACTCCCTTGAAAAGAAAATCCCACTTGCAATGAACTATTGTTTATCAATGGCACACAGTTTCAAAGTGAAACACTTTTCAAGATCTGAAAAGCAGTAATTCTTCACACTAGTTCAAACATGGACAAACCCCAATATTGCTTACTGAGAACTGAGTTTTTTCAATTGAGGCTGCTTCCATAAAGTGCGACTATTCTGTTCTTCCTAGCTTCTTAGCAACCTCATGCAAAACACAGTTCAGATTCTATATCCAGTCTGGCAGGTGCCCCAAGTTTGTGGGAATCACTGGTATTGCTAAAAGGGACAACTCCTCAAAGATTCATTAAGACTGAACTGACAACCTTCTCCAAAACTATCCCTGCAAAAATTACAGGTTGAGATTTCCAAAGAGGTTTCTCAATTTATAGAGGTCCCTCAGGTCATAGATAGTATACGGTCAATAGGGGCTACACAAGCCATAAATTCTACACAGGTCCTAGGTGCTACTGTAGTTTTAGAGGCTATACAGGTCATAGAAAGTCCTTAGGTAATAGAGGTAAATTGGACCATACAGGTTACACATTTCACAGGAGTTACTATGCTCATTTAGTCTATTAAAATCACAGAGGATACTCCAGTCTTATTGGCTCCTGAGGTGTCAATGATATGTAGATAATAAAGGTACTGTTACAGAGTCTACTTAAGTCATAATAACTTCACAGAACATAGAAAATACACAATTCAAGAAGCTATGCACTTCCTTAAGGTACATGGCTTTAATTGTCCAGTTCTTAACTAAAACACAGCCACAACAATTCATGGTAGTGGCAGCAACCTCCTGCTTTGGGCAGGGAAAGTTTCTAATGCTAGGTTTGGCCACAGGAATAGAGCCAATGCAAATTAATTAAAAACATTTTATGAACAAAAAATTTATACATGAATTTTTAAGGTCAATGAGAACAGGAAACTTAATTGTGCTTATATGGTATATGTTGTCCTGTTAGGTGCCTGTGGTGTGCAATAAGAATGTGCCCCAGGATGGTGAAGAAGATCCTTGGGCTACACTGATGCCAACTCCAGCCTGAACAGGTTATCCTGGGCACATTGACAGCATTCTGAGGCATCTTTTAGGAAGAATTATTGCAAAATAAAATGACGAGCAGTCTTGCAGTTAAACACACCAGTTGTGAATAAGATGCCACCAGAGAGAAGAGGTACAGTGGGTGTGGGTGGAAGCTGAGGAGAGACAGTGACTTCTTAATGATATTTTCTATAGCAACATGTTTTTGGTATATTTTGCATAAACATGGCAACTCCTGGCAATTTACACTGGAGAAAAAGAGGCTCAGGACAAAACATTCATAGTTCAAGCATAACCAGGAAGGTGTGGGCAAGCTGGCTCAACTGACACTTCCTTCTACTACTGCAGATGCCAAGAGAGCCCAGTGGGAAAATATATTAAAATATATTAAAACCAACATCTCTCTGACCCCTGAGTTGAGCTTAAAAATGCCCCCCCCCATGGAATGACATTCAATAATAGCTAGAAAATTCTTGTACTTTGCTTCTTCATAAAGAATTCACATTAGGTTTTAATTGGTGGGTGAATATGTCTTTTCAAAATCTCAGATGTACAATAAACACTAATTAGATTACTTACATTTTACGTGGGAATTAATATTGTTTAGCAAATGGCTTACAAGTTGAGTCATTTTTAGATTTATTTTTGGTTGGTTAAGCTTCAAAGATTTTTTGCTGCCTAATATTTAAATCTCAGAAGGGAAATACTTATTGCATTCAAATAATTTAATGAAATTCTGAAGACTGAAAAAGATAGGCAGAGGGCATAAACTGGGTTTGGATAATTACTACATGTTTTAAAGATAATCATACCTATAAAAGATGATGAAACTCCAAGTTGTTGGAGTTTTACTCAAATTGGTTAAAAGGAAAAGGTGTGACATTTTTGAAAGACTACCATGGCTTTGATTGTACTTAAGCCTATCTTAGTAAGAAAAAAAAATTAAAAGCTTCTGTTTATGAAAGGAAGTAAAGGTCATATTTCAGAAATTATCTTTACTTTTAGTGATAAAGCCTAAAATATACACATTGATCATTTTCTTATGGAAGAAAAATATTCTTCCATAAGCAAAGTTCTAACTGATCTAATTGAAAAATAAAATATCAATAATTTTGCATTTATGATGCTAAGATCTTATTTCTTAATCTCTCTGGCACTGTCATGGATTCTAACAAATATTTGGACTGTGCTTAATTCTTTAATTGAGAAACAGGACTAGGGCATAAAGTAGGAAGAACACAGCTCTATAGTCCTGGTTGTGTCACTGATGAGCAGTTTAACAAGTAATTTTTAGGGAGTTCTTGTTCCCTATGCATCACCCTTGCTTCATCAATGATATGGAAAAAGAACAAATAACTTTCAAGGTCTCTTCCAGCTTTATAACTGTGTATTAAGTAATTATTTTGGCAGACATTAAATGTTTCATCCAAACCATCCTCTCCTAGATGTGTTTTATTTTGTCATTACCATTTCTTTCCAATACACATATACTATGTATGGTTAAGGACAAGAATGCATCTATAAGAAAGAAAAGAAAAGCAGTTCATGAACCTAGGAGTCCAGGTTTTGTCTAATTTCTTTGTTGAAGAAGGGAGGTTCTGCAAATCTCTGCATTTTCACAGGGAAAGTCTCAGATTGGGAGTCAGGAGTCCATCTCTATTGGTTAACAGTCCCATGATATTGGAGCAAGTGGGTTCAGTTTTTTCAGTGGGACTAGTAAATTAGTACTAGATACTCATGAGGACTTAAATAGATAGTGCTTATGAAGCATTTTGTAAACTGTGAAAGGCTTTATAAATGAGTTGTAATAATTATGGTTTCAGTGAACTGACTACAGTATAAATATATAAGTATTGGCTGAGTTAGTAGTCTACTGTAAAATAAAAGAAGTGTGAAAATTAAAAAATCTTTAAATGTAATTAATGATTTTGGCACAGAGTAGTTGAGATAATGAATTTCCTCCTTGCTCTCCCCTGATGCAGGTATTTGGTGATGTTTTCCTTAAGGTAAAAATTCTTTTGGAAGGTGCAGTAACCTTCCTTCACTCCCACCTCTTGCAGCCCTTCCTCTTACTAATAACTAAAATGCAGAGGACCTAACAGAAAACAGAAGACAGGTGCCCCCCATGACACAGGCTTGGTGGTTCAGGCTATGGATGAAAATGCCTTGGCTCTTTTGAGAAGTTTTGCAAGTTTGACATTGTTTTAAGGGTATCTTGAGTTTCTTTTAATCAAATATGGTAAGACTTGCAGAAACAGATTTAGCTCTCACAGTCTGCTACAGTTTCCTCAAACAAATATTTCAGGTTATTTGCAAAGCACCAAGGTTGGTGAGGAGGCAGAGGGTGTGGAAGGTAAGGGAAAACATGAGAAAGAGACTTCATTTTATTTGGGCTGGAAGAAAGATGATGCAGCATAAGAAGTTTTAGGATTAGTTTGTTTCAAAGACTTCAGTCTTCTCTGAAGAACAAGGGCCATCTACGGGTCTCTGGTATATGTACCTGATGGAATTGGTGGGGTAGAAGCAAGATCAATTAGCTTTAGTGAGGTGAACATGCTGGGGAGATAAATGACTCTCTAGGAATTAGCTATCTCCAGGAAGTTATACCCTGGATATAGTGGTGTATGCCTGTAATCCAAGTGACTTAAGGGACTGAGGCACAAATATCACAAATTTCAGGCCAGCTTGAATTACTTAGTGAGACCCTGCATTAAAAATTTTAAGAAGGTGCTAGGGATCTAATTAAGTTTTGGATCAGTTGTAGAATGATTCTGGGTTCAATTTAAGTTCCCCTAATGTGTGCATGTGTTCTTGAACACACACACACACACACACACAGACATGCACACACACATATAACACATACTCATGCAATAAACAGCCAAGGAAGTAATGCCCTTCAGGGTCAGGAAAGACCTGATATCGAAGAAAGAGAGTGCCAACAGCAAATGGCAGAGATAAAAAAAGCACTTTCAATCACCAGCAAGGAAGAAATTGAAACTCTGCAGGTGCCCCTAGCAAGCCTGCTTTCTGGTCCCTCCAGAGCAAGATGTGTGTTTATGGTCCTCCAGATCACTTGCTTCACAGACAACAAACAGACTCTTAGGTGATGGCATAAAAGCAGGACTCTGTTTTGATGGGTTTCAAATTGAAATAAAGCTTTCCAGTTTGAAATGAAGCTTGTCAAACAGAGCATAGAATGCAAATTACCTGCAACACACTGTCTTTTGAACCTCAATCTATTTCCCAAAGATGCCGACCTGGAGCAAGCTCAGGATGCTTGGGAGAAGGACAGACTTACCAGAGAAGAGGGTGATGGGCAGACATTGCAAGATATTTTTTCTCACTGGATCTTATATTTTCTGATGGCAACTTGGAAGGGAAAATTGAAGCACTGCACCTACCACTCTGGAATAAAAAATATCAAAAATCAACAGGTTTTCCTTGCAGCTGTCATGAGACCTTCTCATGTCATCAGCTCCAGCATGAGGCAGTGGATTCAAGTGGCCTTGAATGTTATTGTGTGTTTGTGTTTACATGCACATGCTGATCAAGTGCTCTTTGACTCACTGTGCATGTATGGAATAGAGGAATATGAAAGACTTATTTCTCACTTGGGGGTTACTGCTTAGAAGGAATCTTGCCTGATATTCAAGGAGGAACATCTGGCTTGACATGAACTACTGGACATGGACAGGAAAAATTTTGGAAGAATGCTGAAACTCTTTGACATGTAGACTGCAGTATGAGGATCAGGTACAAATTAGTGTTTACCCTGTTCCCAGGCTTTAAGTTTTCCTGAGAATAGGTGTGTGTCTCCCTCTCTCCATTATATTTTTTTCTTTTTCTTCCTTCCTTACCTACTATGAGACATTCACTGTGCCTGAAGCACTGTGGACAAAATGATAAACTTAAAAAGGTCTATTGTCTTCCTGTGTAGCATTTATGATCTAGATAAGGGTTTCTGAACATCATCATAATTAACATGAAAATACCAGGTTATTCTTTGTGTTGTGGATTTTCCCTGCTTATAATGATATGTTTAGGAGCATCCCTGAACAATGCCTAACATTGTCCCCTGCAATTTTTGAAAATCAACAATGTCCATAGACAGCCCCAATGTCCCCTGGGTGTTATTATTGCCCTGACTGACTGACAACTAACCATTGAGGAAGAGAGTTATGTTCACACCTGCAGTGGAGTTACCACAACTGTTTCTGCATCTTCATGGATTCTATTAAGGAATCTGCTACTGTTCACAGAATCTGGTTTAGTGGCACTTGCAGTGGGTGTTAGTACATGCCTGTTGTGGAACAGTAATTGGCCAAAGGCTACCAAATAAATCCCTGGTGAACAGAGGCTCCAACTTAATACCATCGTAGGTTAGCAAGGAGAAAATAAAAGAGTGGAGGTATTTAAAAATCAGATTATAATGTCCTTTCCTGCTATTCCTTTTCAGCCTTTCCTTTACAATGAAATAACTGCAGGGTGGTAGAATGAGTGTGTTTGGTGGCAGGGCATGCATGCATCCTGATTTTTTTTTTTTTTTTTGGCATAAAACTCAAAGTCCTTCTGTGTCTCTTTGGCCCCTTAAATAGAAAGCAAATAATATACATATCTTTCTTTGTGCCTGATACAGGGGTGAACTTTGGCTTTTGTCAAATATTTGACCCTATCTGACACTTGTTAAAGGCATATATTTCTGTTTCCCATGACATCTCACAGAAGGGTAATGTCTGATTCCAGAATTCAGTATAGAAATTACTGTCAACCTCCTTGCTTGTTCATCCCTCTGCTCTACTATACAGTGTTGATAGGTAAATTGAATAAATCTTTTATGAATCAGATATGAAGTGTCTTCCAAAAGTTCATGTGTGAGACAATGCATGAAAGTTTAGTGGTGAAATGGCTGGGATATGAGACTTAATCTAGTTAGTGGATTTCTCACTTTATTGAAATATATTTTTTAAATGATCAACTCTTTCCTAATCTCATAGAGTAGGGTGTGTTATTAAGTGTGGGAAAGGGAGTTATTCCAGCAATCTCCCTGTGCACAAGTAAAGATATTGCATTCTTTATTATCAGACTGAAGTTTTGTTCCTCCCTTTCTTCCATGACAATTCTCAAGTAGATAACAGCCTCTTTAGTGTTCTCTCATGGCTCCTTGAAGATTAATTATATAGCACTATTTATACTGTTCTGTAGGTGTCACACTCATTTTGTTTATATATTCTGTAAAACTTTAGCTTCCTAGACAGGACAGAATAAGTGCTTCCTATGTATGATCTCATTTCTGGGTGAAAAATAAATGATTGTCTTTTTGCCAGATATTTCCCAAGAATGAGATCAAAAATGTTAGATTGGGGCTACATAGTTTGCTTGTGGAATAATGAGTTTCAGATATTTTCAGATTCAGATGTACCAAAAGTATAAAATCTTCAAGTATTCCATGTAAATAAGAGAAGAAAGAAAAATAAGAATGACAGAAACATTACCTGCCTTTCAACTAGTTCACATGGACATAACTTTGATAGTTTTTATCATTTTATTTTAGATGAAATAGTTTTCTTTTAGACATGTAAGAAAAGCTATTTTGGGATCTAATAATTTAAATCAAGTAGCTGTATACAGATAACAAAAGCAACAACTTGTTATAGCTGAACACACTGCATCCAAAGCAAAGAAGCATGAGAGAATGCATATTTATGTAGCATTAAAAAATGAAAAAGGTAGTGTAGGGCAACAGGAGGAATGGAGGGAAAAATGGAAATAAAACATCAGTTTCCCAAAACTTCCAATGTAGTGCATTAGTGTAAGGATGATATGAATAGAAATAACAGATCTGTATACCTTCCTAATACAAAGTTTGCTGGTAGGACTTCTTTCAATGGTAAACCAATTTGAGTATCTTATGTAGTTATTGAACTCAGGCTTTAAGCTCTCCAGAGACAAACAATGAATAACATGGTACATTTCCTTTTATAATAAATTATGCTACAAGTTTTATCAAAATCTTATTCAGTGACAACTGTTAAAACTTTCTGCATTCTGAATCATAAGTTATAGTTAACATAGTACTGAATATTTAAATGAAGACTTCACATTTTAGAAAACCTTTAGAAAAGCATGAACATTTAGGAGATTGCATATTGGGACCTATTGCCTTGGGAACTGATGGCTCATGCATTCCGTGCAACTGACTGGTTGTGGATGGGGTGAAGCAGTGTGGGTAGGTGACTCATTTATCACCAGCATTGTCCAGGCAGAGCTCAGGTGACTGGCACCCTGAAGCTCTGGACCTTTCAGAACATTTTTGAACACCCATGGGAAGCTGTTGTAATATCTGCAATGTAGAACTGTGGAATCCCTAAGAATTCAGTTAGAGTTGATATGCTGGACAGACATATAGATCCCTCTGGAAAACTGTGCAGTCACAGACTTCTTTAATTTGAATTTTATGATTTAAGATGCTGTACTGTGAACTAGTTATGTTAATTAAACAAAGTCATTACCTGAGTTTTTCAGCATTCTTATAAAAGAACACTTAGACTTAAACAGAACAACAGTTCACATATTTACCATTTCACATTTGTGTAACTTATGAATTGCTATTTGTCAAAACCATGGTTTTGTAACTGCTAAGGCATGACATTTCAGGTTATTCGAATATAATTACATTTTAAGGTAACTGATCACAAAATATATGTTTTACATAAAAAGGTGTATATTATTTGAAAGTACTCAAATGATATCTTCATGTGAACCATACATTGAAGTTATTTAAAGTTTTTAATTATAAGGTATGGGACATTTTGAAAAAAAAAAAAGAATAACGGAGGGGGTGGACTGACCCAAACTAACTGCTGAGTTAATTGCATAGCATGTTTTATTTATGATATATCCTTATGTTTAATATTCCTGAGTGACTGCAAAATGAAAAACATCCAATAAATATACCTTGTTTAAAAATATATGAATATTTATATATTGAGACTGTATTAGAAATTCTGAGCTATGTAAATAATCTCAGTACTGATATGTAAAAAGGAGTATCACTGAGAAATATATAGTGCAGGAGAGACATTTCTGACACAGCTTAAAGACACTTCTTAAAGATATTGATCAACATCATTACATAGCACAAATGTGATTCAATTAATATGGCAGTACAAATTTTTCTTTTAAAAATTTTAGTATGTAATAGATTTTTATTTTATTTATTTATATGTGGTGCAGAAAATCAAATTCAGTGTCTCACACATGCTAGATGAGTGCACTGCTACTGAGCCACAATTTCAATTACAAAATTTAGTAACTGAAGAAAAAAGAGAAAAAGATCAAATTACTAAAATTCATCATAAAAATATATCAACACAGACACTATTAAAATACAGATGAAAGAAAAAATTTGAAAGTCTATACTGTAATAAAATAGAAAAACGTAAAGATAGCAACAAATTTCTAGAGAAATATAACCTAAGCAAAATAATACAGGAAGACACAGAAAATTTAAGCACATCAATTTCAAATAATAAAATAGACTATGCCATCAAGCAACTAGCACAAAAAAATTCTAGAGTCAGATGGATTCTCAGCCTAGTACTTCTAGTACATCAAAGAAGAATTTACACCAATATTTCTTAAATTATTGCATGAAACAGAGAAGGAGGGAACACTTACAAACTAGTTCTATGATACTACTTTCGCCATAATACCAAAATTAGACAAAAATATATCAAGGAAAATAAACTTCAGACAAATATCCCTGAATATAGATAACAAAATTCTAAACAAAATACTTGCACAATGCATACAAAAACATATTTAAAAGACAAGAGCATCATGATCAAGTGAGGTTCATGTCAGGAATGTAAGGATGATTCAGCATACAAAATCAATAAACATAATTCATCACATGAATAAGCTGAAACACAATAATCACATCATTATCACAATAGGTGAAGGAAAAGCAATTGAGAAAATTCAGCATGCATTTATGGTCAAATCACTAAATAATGTAGTGATAGAAGAAATATTCCTCAACATTTTAAATGCTATATATGCTGAAACAAAGGCCACTATAATTCTAAATGGAGAAAATTTGAAATTATTTCTCCTATAAACTAGAACAAGACAGGGATGCAATTTTTTACCACTTTAACTCAACAGAGTACTTGAAAACCTAGCTGGAGCAATTTAAAAAGGGAAAGAAATTAAAGAGGTATAAAAAGGATAGGAAGAACTTAAACTATCTCTATTTGTCAAAGACATGATTCTATATTTAGAAGACCCAAAAACTCCACCAGATACCTTCTAGAATTCAGTAAGAAATTCAGAAATTTAGCAGATATAAAATTAATACCCATAAACCATTTTTTCCTATGCATCATTGATGAATCATCTGAAATGATTAGGAAACTATTCAATTCATAATAGTCCCATAAAATATTTTGGTATCAATCTAACAAAACTAGTAAGAGACTTCTACAATGAAAACTACAGAACACTAAAAAATGTAATTGAAGATGTTAGAAGGTTGAAAGACTACCTATGTTCTTGGATAGGCAGAATTAATATGCCAAAATGGCCATGCAGCCAAAAGCAATATAGGTATTTAATTCACCTCTTATAAAGTTCCAATTATTTTCTTCATAGAAATAGAAAAGTTAATCATAATTTTTTTGGAAAAAGTGGCCCTGAATAACTAAAGCAATCTTTAGTCAGAAAAATGAAGGGGGAGACATAAAAGTATTACACCTAAAGTTACATGACAGAGATATAGTTAAAAAAAAAAAAGCATGGTATTGTCACCAAAACAGACATAAAGGCAAAGAGAACAGAATTGAAGACACAGAAACCAACCTAAGTATATACATTTAACTCGTACTATAAGAAGTTGTCAGAAACACACTAGAGAAAGATAGACTCTTCATCACACGGTGTTGGGTAAACTGGAAATCCATGTATAGTAGAGTAAAACTAAACTCCTATCCCTCAACTGGCATAAAGCTCAAATCATTGTAGATCAACAACCTCAATATTGAATCAGAGATTCTTTGCATAGTACAACAAATTTTAGGCCAAATTGCCTACCATTTTAGTTTAAGAACTGACTTCCTCAAAAAGATTTCTAAAGCTCAAGAAGTAAAATCGAGAATCAATAAATGGGATGGCATCAAAGTAATGTTCCACAGTAAGTAAAACAAGAATATGAATAGAATGCCTAGAGAATGGGAGAAATCTTTGTCACCTGCACTTCAGATGAGCATTAATATCTAAAATATATTTTGAACTCATAAACTTAACACACACACAAAATCACACACAATAATTCAAACACTAAATGAGCAAAGAAACTTAGGAGACACTTGAAGGAAGAAACACATATTGTCAACAAATATATGAAAGCAATTTCAGTATCTCCAGCTTTTAAGGAAATGCAAATTAAAATTACAATGAAATTCCTTCCAACTCCAGTCAGAATGGCAATTATCAAGAATACAAGTAATAATAAATATTAGTGAGAATGTGGTGAAAAATTTTCACTCATACATTGCTGGTGGTACTGCAAATTGGTGCAAGTACTCCGGAAAGCAGCATGGAGATTCTGCAGAAAACTTGGAATGGAGTGACCATTTGAACCAGTTGTCCCACTCATCAGTATATAGCCAAAAGATTTAAAATCAGTATGCTACAGTAATGCAGCCACTTCAATTCTTAAAGGAGCTCACTTCTCAAAAGCTTAGCTAAGGAACCATGATAGGTGCTCCTCTACAGATGAATGAATAAAGAAAATATAGTACAGATGCACAATAGAATATTACTCTGCCATTAAGAAGAATGCAATTTTGACATTTACCAGTAAATGAGTAGAATTAGAGATTATCATGATAAGTGAAATAAACCAGACTCAAAAAACCAAAGGTCATATATTCTCTTATATGTGGATGATAACACACAATAAGAGGTGGGGAGGGAATAAAAAGTTTATTGGATTAGACATAGGGGAATGAAGTTAAGGGAATGGCATGAGAATAGAAAAGACAATCAAATAAATTGGACATAACATTCCTATATTCATCTATGAATACACGAACAGTGAAATTCCATATCATGTACACCCACAAAAATGGGATCCCAATTAGAAAAATTTATTTTCCATGCATGTACATTATCTCAAAATATACTCTACAATCACATATGTCAAAAAAGAGTAAATAAAAAAGGAGGAAAGGGACTTGGTGTATTGGGGAGAAAAGAAAAAGGGAAACTCAGAAAGATATAGCATATTTTTATACTGGACAAATGTTTGAATATGTAACAATGAATCCCATGATAATGTAAAACTCTAATGTAATAATAAAATTGTGGAAAGAATTTAAAATGTGGCTAGTGGCATATGTTGCCAGTCATCAAATCATCCCTGGGTTAAATCTACATTATCAAAAAATAAACTTTATAAATTATTATATAAATTAATATTTTACATATTACTTTGTGTTTGTGTTTATGTAATTCACTGCATAAATAAATTTAAGTACAAATTTACATGATTATGTCAAAAGATGAGAAAAACCTTTTGACAATATCCATCACCCATTGATGTTTAAACTTCTGGAAATAATGATAGAAATAAATTTTTTCAGCATTGTAAAAGCTTTGTATGAGAAAGCCAATACCAACTTCATATTGAATGGAGAAAAATAAAGCATTTTCTCTTAAAACAAGAATAAAACAAGGAAATGAACTCTCGCCATTCCCATTCAACTTGAAATTCAAGCCAGAGCAATTAGGCTAGAGAAGAAATCTAATGGCATGCATATAGAAAAAAAGAAGTTCACTTATATTTCTTTTCACCTTTATTTAGAAAATTAAAAATGCTACATTAGCATATTTCTAGCTGATAAACAAATTTACTAAAGGAGCTATATATAGGAACAACATACATAAATCAATAGCATTCCTATATTGCAAGAAAAAAAAAGCTGCTAAAGAAATTGGGGAAAATATCTCAACCACAGTACTCTAAAAATGTACTTAGGAAAAAAAATCTAACCTGGGAGGTGAAAGACATCAACAATGAAAACTACAGAGCACTAAAAGGAGAAAAATGAAGAACGTATCTGCTGGAAATAGTAGCCATGTTCTTGAATAAGCAGAACTAATACTATAAAAAATTTTATTCTACCTAGAGCAGTAAAGAGATTCAATATAATCCCGACAAAACTATCAGTGGCATTCTCCACAACACACACTGACAAAAAAGTTGTTCTAAAATTTACTTAGACAAATAAGTGATATAGAAGAGCCAAAGCAACACTGAATTTTAAAAAAAGTGATGCTGAAAGCATCACAATAACAGATATCAATTTAGGTTGTAGAGTTTTATTATAAAAACAGCATTCTTTTGTCACCAAAACACACCTTAAGACCAATAAAATATAAAACACAGAAAAATCCACATAGATAGAGTAACCTGATATGTGATAAAAGTGCAAAACTACAGTGTGGAGAAAAATAAAACTTTTAAGCAAATGGTGCTCTGAAAGCTAGATTCATATGTAGAAAAAAAAAAAAAAGACTCATCCCTACTCTCACATTGCACCAAACCCAACTCCAGTGAATCAAGGACTTAGAATTTTAAGTAGAAGCTCTGCTTAAATATACTGCAGGCCCAACACTCGAACATATTGACAAAAGCATCAACTTCCTAAACAAGATTTGAAAGCACAAGAAGTAAAATGAAGAAATAATAAGTGGGATTAAATCAAATTTGAATACTTTTGTACAATAAGGGAAATAAGAAAGTGAATAGAGTCTAAAAATGTGATAAAATACTTTCCATCTGCTTCTCAGACATGAAATTAATATACAGAATATAAAAATAACTAAAAAAAGGAACCTCTCCAATTAACAAATGGGCAAAAACTCTAATCAGGCATTCTTCAAATTAAGAAAAACAAATGGCCAACATATATGTGAAAATATGTCCAAAAATTCAAAAGTGAATAAATGAAGATTTTTATCTCACTCCACTTACAAAAGCATTTATCAAGAATAATGTGGGAATCCACATATCAGACAGAACATTTGAGGGGAGAAAGGAAGAATAAAATTTATTGAATTAGAGAAAGGAGGATTAAGGGAAAGGAGGTAGATGGGAATAGGACAGACAATAGAATTAAAGAGACATTATTATATGTTTCTATATGAATACATGATCCATTTAACTCCACATCATGTACAGCACAAGAATGGAAATTTACATTCCATGTGTTATAATATGTCAAACACACACTACTGTCATGTATATCTAAAAAGAATTTTAAAACATAACAAAAGAAATAATGTGGGGGAAGTGTCCACTTATGCAGTGTTTGTTGGGTGGCATTAAAGTATAATCATTCTGGAAAACTGTATTACTATCCCTTTCAAAACTTGGAATGGGAGCAATATCTGATCCAGTTTTTCTACTCTTCAATCAATATATGTAGAGATCAAAAATTGGCCTACTATAGAGACACAGCCATATCAACATTTATAGCAACACAATTCATAATAATCAAATTACAGAACCAGCCCACATACCCATTAATAGACTAATGGTAAAGATCATATGGTTGTACATACAAAATGGAGTTTTAAAAATCACTCAGAATAATAAAATGATGGCATTTTGTGGAAAATTGATGAAACAGGAGAACATAATTCTGTGTGAAATAAGTCACACACAGAAAGCCAAGGGTCAAATATTTTCCCTCATATGTGAGTGCCAGATAAAATAATATAAAAGGAGGAATCCAATAAAAATAAAAGAACCATCTGTTGAGTAGAGGAAGGGTTTATATGGAAGAAGGAAGGAAAAAAAATTGAGATGAAAAGTAAAATAAAACAAACCAAACTCTCTTATGTACACATATGAATAAAGTACAGTGAAGTTCAATTTTAAGCATATCTGGAAGATGATGGTTTAAAAAAATCTATAAATGAGGTCTTCCTTGGGTCACAGAGAGCACCTGCCCCTGAGGACCCTGTCACAGATTCCCAAAGGGTATTCTATGGGTGCCTTTGCTGCTCATGCCCATGCCAAACACTGGAGCTCTTTTACCCTGGTGCTCCTGCTGTAGGCACTGCTACCACAGTCCAGAGGTATTCTCTTTGGGCAGACCTTCCCCTGATGTCACTTCCACAGGTGTTGTTGCTGCTGTTGTCACTGTCATGTTGTCATCACCCAGAAGTCTGCTGCCCTTGATGCTGCCTGGAATCCCAGGTTGCCATGTTCACTGCTGACACCACTGCTGCTACCACTGAGAGCACTGTCATTAAAGCCACTGAAAATCGCTGGAGGCCACCTGAAGATCTCCACTCTGCATACTGTTGCAGCTGCAGCTACAGCTGATCCCACTGCCACTGCTATCTCATTGCCCCCACCTGCTGCCATCACCACTGACATCTATAACTGCTGCTGAACCCCTGCCTGCTGCTGCCATCTCCTGCTACTGTCACTTTCACATTTGCCCAGAAGTCCACTGCCAGGGAGATATCAGGGTTGGTTGCACATGGTCACATCCATTTTGAGACTCTGGCCAGAACCTGGGGTTTCTTTGGGGTGCCAGAGTGTTTTGGTGCCACAGTCATAAAGGGTTGCATTTGCCCCTGTCTGGGGACACTGGCCAGGAAGTAGAGATTCAATGTTGGGGTACCTATAGTTTTGGCTACAACTGGGGTATTCCTTCTGGAAATGCAAGTTGTTGCCATCTAGTTACTCTCTCTCAGAATTACTCATCCCTGGTGGTCTATTTAAAAATTCCAGTGGCATTGTGATCTTGATATTGCAATGTGGCCAAATCCAGAACATTTCTATGGCCTGAGAAGCCTCTATGCCCTATGCAATCTTTGAAAATTGTGTAGAATCTAGGACTTAGTACCCATTTTGACCTGAGTATAATTAATGATATATTAGACTTTGTAAAATGAGTAGCACCTATTTTCTGTGTAGGACCTAATAGTTGTGCAGCTTCTGTTGCTCACATATCTTCTACCATCTTAATAGAATATGTTAACAGGGTAGCCTGTATGATTATTGGAAACTCTGACTTTGAAGACTCAAAACTTTAATATACACTATGACCTGAAGTAACTCTATTGACTGTGTTGCTTCTATGACCTACATAAACTTTATGACCTGAGTAGCCTCTTAACTGCTTAAGACACTGTAGGTTGTAACTCCTTTATATTTTGAATAGTCTAAATAACCTGAGATTTCTCTGTGACCTGCATAGTTTTAAAATCCTGAGGAACTTAAATGACTTCAATATGTTTTTTGACCTCTGTAGCCGCTATAATTTTTATATTCTCCATGGCCTAAGTAGTCTGTATATACTGCATTGTCTCTAAACTTGAGTATCCTATATCATATAAATAACCAGTATCACCTTCATAACATTTATTCCCTGAGTATAGGCAAAATGCTCTACCAAGTGTGTATGGTTTTAATAAATTAAATGACCTAAGTAGCCCCTATGTTCTGCCTAGTCTTCATGGCATGCACATCCTGTATTATCTGAGTAGGTTGTATGAGCTCGTATCTTTTTAGTCAGTTTTTGCTGCTTAAATTTAAATATTCTGACCTGAACAATTTTAGAGTTAGAATAGTTTATTAGGTGTCTTTATGCCTGGAGATGCCTTGTTGATCTGAGTAAACTCAATTACCTGAGTAGTTCTATGGCCTAAGTAGCCTCTATGACCTGTGTAACTTTTGTAGCTGAGTAATCTGAATGACCTAAGTAGGCCCGGGGAAAATGGAAGGCTTTATGATGAGCAGAGATTCTATTCCCCACACTTCTTCTTTTAACATTGCAACTTAGGAATGAGCAGCCGAAATAACTTTTGTTAACTTTCTATGTACTTCATAGGCTCTATGGCATGAATTGCCACTGTGACCAAATTACCTGTGTATTTTAAAAACCCTCTATGACCTGCATAGCATCTGAGTACTGGATAGCCTCAATCATCTGCAGAGTCTCTATGACATGCATAGCCTTAATGAACTGAGAACTCTAAATGACTTCAGTTTTTCTATGACCTCCATTGCAACTATTAACTTTGTGGTTCCTATGGTCTGAGTATTTATGCACTGTGTAGTTTCTATGATCTTTTTAACGAGTATCACCTGAGTAACCTCCATGACCTGTATAGCCTTTATAACTAGAGTAACATAAATGATCTCCCTTGCCTATAGGGGTTTATTAACTGAAATTACTTTAGTATCCTTATAACCTGCATAGTTTTTATGACCTGTGGAACTTATCTGATTTGGGTTGTTTCTATGGCCTGTTTACCTTCTATGACCCAGGTAAATTCCATGACCTCTGTAGCCTCTGTGACCTACAAAGTTTCTATTTCTTGAGTAGCATGTAAAATATATGCAGAGTCCCTATGGCCAGCATAGCCTCTATGACCTGCTAGTCTGTATTTCCTACAATGGTTTTATGTATGCATAATCTCTGAGGAATGAATACCCTATTGTCTTGTAGTCTCTTAAGACTGGAGACAAATTTTAACCAGGTTATTTTCTAGGACCTGTGTAACTTCTGTGACCTTTGAAGCTTCTGTAGTCTAAGTAAATTCTGTAGTTTTTGTAGCATCTATTTTACAAGTTGAAAAATTTTGCCTACCCTCTATGACCTTAAGAGGGCAGCTGCCACAACTTTCTTGACTTGAGTACCCTGTGGAACTCAGTATCACTAGAAATACCATAAACTCTGTTACCAGCATAGCTGAAATGACCTGTGCACCCTCTATGACCTGATCAGCTCTTAGGACCTGAGTAGCCTACATGACCTGAGTATCATCAGTATCTTACATAGCTTCTATATCTTGAGGATCTTCTAGAACCTATGTATACTCTTGGTACTGAGTAGCATCTGTGACCAGTAAAACCTCAGTAACCTTCATAGACTGTGTTATTGTGTAACTTCAGAGATGTGCAGAACATCTTTGGTCTGAGAATTTTAAACGATCTCTTTAACTACATAGACTGAATAGTCTAAATGAACTGAGTATTCTCTTTGACTTCAGACTCCACTATTATCAGAGTAGGCACTATGGCATGAATAGTTTGGATGAACTCATTAGGGTCTAATAACTGTAGAGACTGCATGGCATGTGTAACCTTTACAGCCTGAGTAGCCTAAAGGACATTAATAGATGTATGACGTATTATACTCTATGACCAGTATAATCTCCATTGCATGAGTATCCTCTATTAAGTGCATGTACAGTGTCATGTCCTGTCATCTTATAACTTGTGTGATCCATTAAAATCTACTACCTGAGTATTCACTGTAGCCTGCCTATCCTCCATCACCAGAGTAGTCTATCTTCTACATTCTTCTATGAATTGTTTGTGTTCAATGACCCAAATAGTCTCTAATATATCCATAGACTCTTTGAACTCAGCAGCCTTGATGATCTGTGTAGCTTCTCATCTGAGTAGCACCTATGATCTGCCTAGATTCTATGGCATGAGTAAATTCAATTGCCTCAATACCTTCTATAATATTAGCAGCAGTATTAAGAAATATTGCATTTTGAACACCATAACCTTTATTGCCTTTGTAGACTTTATGGACTATGTTGTCTCTTGGATCTATTTTGTATCTAGGGTCTGAGATTCTTTGGTGATCCCTATAGCATCTGTGAACTGAGTAGATTTTATGGCCTGCACTCTATGACATGAGTAAACTTTACACCCTGAGTAGTCTTTAGAATCTGCATGGTCACTGTGACCTGTGGAACTTCTGTGATGTGGGTAGCCTGAATGACCAGTGGAGCTCTTATTACCTGCCTAGCTTCTATGGTCTGAGAAGCCCCCATAATGTGCATTTACTGTATGACCTGAATATCTCCTAAAACCTTAATAAATTATGTATTCAGCAAAGCTACTATTGCCTAAGCATTCTCCTTAATTGCATTACACTTTATGATGTGTGAAGCTCTTGTTATGCATAGCCACTAAGGCCTGTGTAACCCCTATGGCCTACAAAGCCTTGATGGCCTGATTGTTATGCATTCACATTTGCCCTACATATAATCTTTGACCCATATCTCCTACATATCCTGTGTAATTTCTATGCCCACAGAGACTAAATTACCCAATTTACCTCCAAACCTTCAATAGTCATTTTGTTCTGCTTAGCCTCCATATTCTATGTAGCCTCTATGACCCAAGAAACATGAATTACCTGTGCAAATTTTATGACCTAATTGACTTCCATAACCTGAGCATCATATACAAACTGCATAGCTGCTGTGATCTGGGTAGCTTCTGGAACCTGGTACCCTTCATGGACAGTGTACCCTCTGTGACCTGTGTCATCTCTATGGCCTAAATTGCCACCTTTAAATGAGAAACTTCTATGAGTTTGCTATCCTACAAAAATGTACAGTCTCCATGATGTTCTTAGCTTCTGTGTCCTGAGCATCATCTATGAATGTCAAAGCCTATATGATAAGCATAACCTCTACTGCCTATGTACTCTCTATGACTTGAGTAGCTTCTATGTACACAGTAGACTGCATCACAAGCACAAACCATATTATCTGTTACTTCTATGTTTTTCATGCCATCTATGTTCTGTGCAGGCTCTATGCCTCATGTTGCCAGTATTGCCTGATTTGTCTCTATAAATTTCAATACATGTGTTACCTGTGTACAATCATTGATATTTAGGTCGATGGAGAATTTATGTGCTGACGTACCAAAATCCCCTGAGAATCCTCCATGCCTGGCTTAGCCTATATGATGTACATGAATTTTGAACCTGCAGAACATCTCTGACTTTTGTTGCTTCTGTAGTGTGAATATTATGGGTGGCCTGAGTAGTCTTTATGAAATGTATCCACTCTGTAATCTAAGTATTCTTTATGGTCTTAGTAACCAAAAGGGGATAAGTACTTCTGTGACCTTATTAACCTCTATGATCTGTGTAATCTTAGTAAACTGAATAGTTTCCATGGCCTAAATAACCTCCATGCCAAATCTGCATAGCCCATTATAACTTGAGCAGCCTTCATGGTGTGCATAACTGTAGCTTAAATATCATCTATGACCTTGGTAGCCTATATGTCCTTCATAACCTCTATGTTGTGAGTTGCCTGAATGATGTCCTTAGCCACTATGCCCTGTGTATCCTATTTGACCTACATTGTCTTTATGGTCTCAGGAGTATGTATAACCTGAGACACATCTTTAACCTACATACCTTCCAGATCTTGTGTGGCTTCTATTAACTACATAACATAAGACTTTTGAAGCATAAATTACTTTATTATTCTCTATTACCTCAGTTGCCATTTTGACCTGCTTAGTTTCTGTGATCTGTATTCTCTATATGGTGTTCATAGACTAAAGGTTGAGTAGCCTCTAGGATTGGTTATACCTCTGTGACTTGCATTGTCTTTATGTCCTGAGTATACATACTTACCTGAGAAGGCCTCTATAAACTGAACTGTTTTGAAAATCTGCATTAAAACATGATGTGTAATTTCTATGGCAGAAATATCCTTTATAACATACTCTATGATATGAGGAGTCTTAATAACCTTAGTATCTCCTCTCTGCAATGTACTTATTGGACTTATTGCATGAAAATCCTCTGTGTCCCTAATAACCTCTATGAACTGAAAATGTCCACGATTAGGGTAAGTTCCATGGTCTGGCAATTCATTATGATGAAATAGCCTTTATAGCCTGCAGGACTTCTATAATTGGTAATGTATCTGTAACCTGTGTAGACTTTAAGTCCCACATATCATAAATGACTTGAAAAATCCAGTAAGTTTAATAGCCTCTATGACCTGTTCAATTCCATGTCCTGAGTGAACTGTATGACACATATAGCCTGAATGACCTGAATGGCTCCTATGGACTGACTAGAATCTATGACCAGAGTAGCATCTATGAATTTTACAGCCTCTAAGACATGTGTAACCTTTGACTGAAGTTCCCTAAAGGACCTCAGTAGTTCTACCAAGCATTGAATACACTCATTAGATTACAATGATCATAATATAATCATTTCACTTGTGACAATTCTCAGATTACATTGCACATGATCTCTGATGGGATGCCAAAATATAAAAAATGGTGTTGCCTCTATGACAAGCATATACTTTATGACAGGAATTACCTGAAAATTAAAATTTATATGACCTCAGTAGGCTTCATGATCTCCATCAATTTTGTGTCTTGTAGGGTCTTGATGAACTGCATAACTTCTCAGACCAGCATATCTTACATGTACAGCCTAACTTCTATGCCCAATGTGGCCTCTGTAATCTGTATAGGCTCTATGGCCTGAATATCTTCTGTGGTCTCCATAGACTCTGTCAACCAAGTACTTTCTAGAACCTGCATAGTTTGTGTAATCCATGTACCTTTCTTTTTTCCTGTATGTCCTGAAGTGCTTTCACAACCATCTTATCCTTTAATACCAGCATAGCCTACATGACTTGAATAGAATTTGTAAGACCTGAGTAGCCCAAATAACCTGAGTATATTCTTTGGTGAGTATTCTCTGTGGTGTGTGTATCCTCTATGTTCTGAGTAGGTTTTATGAATGTATATCTTTGACCTTTGCAGACACTGAAGTGCATAGCTTGTACGTTCTTCACAGATTCTGAGACTTGCAAACAAGTTATAGGCTTAGTAGCCTAAATGACCTTAGTAGTGTCTATAACCCAAGTTGCTTCTATGAGCAATATAGTCTATGGCTTATTAACCTCTAGTATTGCATATGTTATATGACCTCTGTAACCTCTATGGGATGAGTATATTTGGTGGCCTCCATCCCATCCATGGCTTAGGTAATCTCTATGACCACTCTAGTCTTTCATGTCCACATACAGTTTATGACTTCAGGGGTGTAAATGATATGAGTAAGAAATGTGACCTTAGTAGGCCAAATGACATTATTAATTCCTATGATCTTCATTGTCTTTATGACCTGAATAAGCACTATGGCTTTCATGACCTCAATAGCCTGAGTAGCCTCTTTGACCTGTGCAGTCTCTATGACCTGCATATCCACAAGGACATGAATAATACCATGATCTGAATATCATCTATATACTGACTAGCCCCTATTGTCTGCATACCCTCTGTGACCTGAAT